>NC_139577.1:7152606-7167606 GCF_946808225.1 Silurus aristotelis | reverse complement strand
ACATGCACAATGTCCCAGTCTACTGTTCAACAATGAATCTCAGTCACTCACTCACACATTCCACTCAAACCCGAGATTTTAGAGGAAGTTCCTGGTGCTGGAGCACAAACATCTGAAAGCTCTCAATCTGTGGAGTTGGATCATGAAATAATAAACAACTGAACATGTCCAGGAAAATTTAAGGGATTCCTTTACCAATATTGTGCTGGAGTGGAACAGGAGTTAATTGCTGGACATTTATTGATAACTAAAGATGATCTAGATGATCATCTGAATATACACCATATAGGCAGAAGTATTGGAAAACCTGACCTTTTCAACAATAGTTGGTTGGGTCCCAAACTGTTAGAGCAATTCCGGAGGCACACAAGTGTATAGGACAGCTTGGGAAGGAGTGGCATGAAATTTGTCCTTCACTTGAAGTAGGAGATCCAAACATGTTCCAGTATGACAATGCCCATGTGCACAAAGTAAACTCTATGAAGATTTGCTTTACATGGGGTGGAGTGGAGGATCTCCTACTATAGTGCTCTGACCTCAACCCTGTAGAACACCTTTGGGATGGACTTTTCATGCTGACTGTACCCCAAAACTCCTTATCTACATCAGTATCTGACTTTACTAACACTCGTGTGGCTGGTTGAGCCACAAGCACAATATCTCCAATATCTAGTGGAATATCTTTTTAGAATAGTAGTTTTTGAAATAGCAAATAGGAACTGTTGTAGAATTGGATACTCAAAAAGCACATACCAATCTTATGGTTAGGTGTCCACAAAGGTTTGGCCATAAAGTGTATCTACAGCTCAGATCTAACGATAGTCAAACATCTGAAAAAAGATCAGAATGATTTGGGGCACAATGAATCTAGAGCTGTATGTTATCTAGGATATATTAAAAAATGAAAATATTAATAGATCATGGTTGGACATCTGAAAATGATTGATGATCATGATCGTGCACAGTATAATATGGGAGTCTAAACATTTAAACATGTTTAGATGTGGAGATGATGGTCAGATACGTGGAGCAGAATGGTTTTCAACCAGACAAGAGATGTGAGATGGACATATGAAAATATCTGGAGCATGAAGATAAATAACTCCCCAAATCTGAAGATGAAGATGTCTGAACATCTAAGACAATCAGTATGATCTGGGGCAAGATGATTTTGAATTGACTAGAGCTACAGGCTGGACCTTTGAAATAACAGTTCCCAGAGGATTGGATATCTGAAGATCGTGTGTCCAGCATTGCTCTTACATTGAGGAAAATAAGTATTTGAACACCCTGCTATTTTGCAAGTTCTCCCACTTAGAAATCATGGAGGGGTCTGAAATTGTCATCGTAGGTGCATGTCCACTGTGAGAGACATAATCTAAAAAAAAAAAATCCAGAAAACACAATATATGATTTTTAAACTATTTATTTGTATAATACAGCTGCAAATAAGTATTTGAACACCTGTCTATCAGCTAGAATTCTGACCCTCAAAGACCTGTTAGTCTGCCTTTAAAATGTCCACCTCCACTACATTTATTATCCTAAATTAGATGCACCTGTTTGAGGTCGTTAGCTGCATAAAGACACCTGTCCACCCCATACAATCAGTAAGAATCCAACTACTAACATGGCCAAGACCAAAGAGCTGTTCAAAGACACTAGAGACAAAATTGTACACCTCCACAAGGCTGGAAAGGGCTACGGGGAAATTGCCAAGCAGCTTGGTGAAAAAAAGGTCCACTGTTGGAGCAATCATTAGAAAATGGAAGAAGCTAAACATGACTGTCAATCGCCCTCGGACTGGGGCTCCATGCAAGATCTCACCTCGTGGGGTCTCAATGATCCTAAGGAAGGTGAGAAATCAGCCCGGAACTACACGGGAGGAGCTGGTCAATGACCTGAAAAGAGCTGGGACCACCGTTTCCAAGGTTACTGTTGGTAATACACTAAGACGTCATGGTTTGAAATCATGCATGGCACGGAAGGTTCCCCTGCTTAAACCAGCACATGTCCAGGCACGTCTTAAGTTTGCCAATGACCATTTGGATGATCCAGAGGAGTCATGGGAGAAAGTCATGTGGTCAGATGAGACCGAAATAGATCTTTTGGGTCATAATTCCACTAAACGTGTTTGGAGGAAGAAGAATGATGAGTACCATCCCAAGAACACCATCCCTACTGTGAAGCATAGGGGTGGTAGCATCATGCTTTGGGGGTGTTTTTCTGCACATGGGACAGGGCGACTGCACTGTATTAAGGAGAGGATGACCGGGGCCATGTATTGCGAGATTTTGGGGAACAACTTCCTTCCCTCAGTTAGAGCATTGAAGATGGGTCGAGGCTGGGTCTTCCAACATGACAATGACCCGAAGCACACAGACAGGATAACCAAGGAGTGGCTCGGTAAGAAGCATATCAAGGTTCTGGCGTGGCCTAGCCAGTCTCCAGACCTAAACCCAATAGAGAATCTTTGGAGGGAGCTCAAACTCCGTGTTTCTCAGCAACAGGCCAGAAACCTGACTGATCTAGAGAAGATCTGTGTGGAGGAGTGGGCCAAAATCCCTCCTGCAGTGTGTGCAAACCTGGTGAAAAACTACAGAAAACGTTAGACCTCTGTAATTGCAAACAAAGGCTACTGTACCAAATATTAACATTGACTTTCTCAGGTGTTCAAATACTTATTTGCAGCTGTATCATACAAATAAATAGTTAAAAAATCATACATTGTGATTTCTGGATTTTTTTTTTTAGATTATGTCTCTCACAGTGGACATGCACTTACGATGACAATTTCAGACCCCTCCATGATTTCTAAGTGGGAGAACTTGCAAAATAGCAGGGTGTTCAAATACTTATTTTCCTCACTGTATATCCAGTAGCATCTCATTGTATTTTCATTCATTCATGTTATCAGGCAATAACGTTCAAGTTCAGCAGACACTTTTCCAGATTTTGATCATAGAATTCAGTTTTGAATTACAGTATGCACATTCTACTGTGTGTGTGTATGTGTGTGTGTGTGTGTGGGGGGGTATTTATTGGAATTACATCCCTTGAGGATGTGTGGTGAACCTCTGTCAGGAAGCATTTGCAACAAAACACAACAACTCTCACTCTCTCTCTCCTTTCGTTCTCCTCCCTCCTTTCTCTCTTTTTTACTCTCTCACACACAAGCAAACAAAACATAACATGAACAATGACAAGTAAATTAATCATGTGAAGTAATAGAAAATGTTTTATAAAACTGATGTTTTTGGTTACTGAGGCAAGGATTTTAGTTTCTGGGGTAAAGATTAAAATAAATAAGGTAAAGTTTAAGCTTACTGAGGTAAAGATTTTAGCTACTGAGGTAAAGTGTAACATTCTTGGTGTCAAGGAAGAGGTTATTGAGTTAAATGTTAATATTGCTAAATGTAAAGATTAAAGTTTTTGAGCTAAAAGTGTTATTGAGCTACAATATAGATACATTATAAAGGGGTGAAGTTTAAGGTTCTTGATATAATGGCTGAAGATATTGAGGTGAAGGTTAATATTATTGAGGTAGAGTGTAGGGTTCTTGATGTAAAGGCTGGAGTTTTTAAAGTAACTATTAGAATTACCAGTGTTGTGCTAGTTACTAAGAAATAGTAACTAGTTACAGGTACTAGCTACTTCATTCAAAAAGTAACTCAATTACTTTGTTGATTACTTACACCAAAAAGTAATGCGTTACTGTTAAAAGTAACTTTTTAGTTACTTTTTTAAAGAACTTTCTTTAATGTTCCCATTAATGCCATTTTATGCGTTATGGTCTGTACAAACACAAAACTGCTATCGCAGTAGATACGACTTTCGAACCAGAAAGACACAGCTTACATTTGACAAAAAAGTTTTTGTCTTTATGCTCAACTAAAGTGAAATAATAAGCATATTTTAACTTTGAGAAACTCGTCTTGCTCTTGCTTCAAGTCTTCTTTAAGTTCACAGTGGTTGGCATCCACCAATCCCACAATGCGTCGCTGCTGTAAACAGGTTAGACTGTAGTCTACACTTTAGCCAAAATTAATTAATTTAAAAAAGTAACGGACAACGCACCATACGGTAACAGTAACTGAGTTACTTTATTTAAAAAAGAATGCGTTACAGTATAAGTTACTGTCAAAAGTAACTGCGTTATTGCCCAACACTGAGTATTACTGAAGTAAGGTGTAAGGATCTTGACATAAAGGCTGTAGTTATTGAGGTAACGGTTACATTTACTGAGGTAAAAAGTGTAATTTTGAGGCAAAAGTTTAAGTGACCTAGGTCAAGTTTAAAGGTTCTGTGGTTAAAATAAGTAAGTCAAGTCAAGTCAAGTCAAGTTTATTTGTATAGCGCTTTTCACAACAGACATTGTCTCAAAGCAGCTTTACAGAAAACAACAGTGAAGGTGAATGGTGTGCGTTTGTCCCTGATGAGCAGCCGTGGCGACAGTGGCAAGGAAAAACTCCCTTAGATGATATGAGGAAGAAACCTTGAGAGGAACCAGACTCAAAGGGGAACCCATCCTCATATGGGTGACATCAAAAGTTTGGTCATAAATCTTTCAACAATACAGAACAATTTGTGATCATCATAGATCCAGCATCAGCTTCTCCATGCCAGGGCCTTTAAACACTCGGCATCTACTTCTCCATGATCATCCATAGGTCCATAATCTTCACGAGGTGGGACGTGACTGGAGCTGGCCAAACCTCAGGAAGCCTCGGGATGGGGAGAGAAAGAGAAGCAGTGGAGAGGAATTAGCGTAGCTGCTGTTCATGATATTAACAGCACAAGTTGATAATGTGCATGTGATCAGATGTTCTGGAGCACAAGGTTGTGATGTGATGTGTGTGATGTGTGTTATGTGTAGGCTTTGCTAAAAAGATATGTTTTTAATCTGCACTTAAACTGGAAGAGTGTATCTGAACCCCGAACACTGTCAGGAAGACTATTCCAGAGTTTAGGAGCTAAATGTGAAAATGCTCTACCGCCTTTAGTGGACTTTGCTATTCTAGGAACTACTAGAAGCCCAGAGTTTTGAGATCTCAGGGAGCGTGACGGATTGTAGCGTGTTAAAAGACTGGATAGATACATGGGAGCCAAACCATTTAGTGCTTTATAAGTGAGTAGCAGTAGTTTGTAGTCTATTCGAAACTTAATAGGAAGCCAATGTAGGGACGATAAGATTGGGGTTATATGATCGTATTTTCTTGACCTAGTAAGAACTCTTGCTGCGGCATTCTGAACTAACTGAAGCTTGTTTATTAATGATGCAGGACATCCACCTAGTAATGCATTACAGTAGTCTATTCTAGAGGTCATAAACGCATGGACGAGCTTCTCTGCATCAGATATAGATAACATATTTCTTAGCTTAGAAATATTTCTAAGGTGAAAGAAGGCTGTTTTTGTAACTTGATTGATGTGATTTTTAAAAGATAAGTTGCTGTCTAAAATAACTCCCAGGTCTTTTACCGTTGAACTAGTAGTTACAGAACAACCGTCTAAATGCAGGCTGAGATGCTGGAGCTTCTGTGTACTATTTTTTGGGCCGATGAGCAAAATCTCAGTTTTATCAGGATTTAATAGCAGAAAGTTATGGGTCATCCAATCTCTTATTTCTTCAACACACTCAGTTATGCGAGCTAATTGAGCTGTATCGCCTGGTTTGGATGAAATATATAGCTGGGTATCATCAGCATAACAATGGAAGCTAATTCCATGCCTTCTAATAATATTTCCTAATGGAAGCATGTATATTGTAAAAAGCAGGGGTCCCAGAACTGACCCTTGTGGCACGCCATAATTTACTAGCATTATCCTGGATAGCTCTCCATTTAAATATACGAAATGGTAACGATTGGACAGGTAGGATTTAAACCAGCTTAATGCCTGTCCCTGAATACTGATGTAATTCTGTAAGCGATCGAGGAGAAGATCATGATCTATAGTGTCGAACGCAGCACTAAGATCTAGTAAAAGTAATAGGGAGATGTAGCTTAGGTCTGAAGCTAAAAACAGGTCGTTAGTGATTTTAACTAGAGCAGTTTCTGTGCTATGATGGGGCCTAAAACCTGACTGAAACTCTTCAAAGATATTGTTCTCCTGCAAGTGGTTACATAGCTGGGCAGCGACAATCTTTTCTAAAATCTTAGACATAAATGGGAGATTTGAAATTGGTCTGTAATTCGATAGCGTGTTTGGATCCAGATTAGGTTTTTTAATGAGGGGCTTAATAACTGCTAACTTGAGGGATTTAGGGACATGACCTAACGATAGTGAGGAGTTAATAATATTTAAAAGAGGCTCACCAGCTGTATATAACACTTCCTTCAGTAGTTTAGTGGGAATTGGATCTAACTGACATGTTGTTGATTTAGCTTTCATAATAGCATCATACAGCTCTTCCTGTCCTATACATGTAAAACAGTGTAGTTGTGGGGTTGTAAGTACGATTGTGTCGGGAGATGCTGTCAGAGGTTGAACTGCCACAATTGTTTTTCGAATGTTATCTATTTTTTCAGTGAAGAAATTCATAAAGTCCTCACTACTAAACTGTGATGGAACACATTTTTCAGATCCCTGATTTGTTGTTAATTTAGCGACTGTACTGAAAAGGAACCTGGGATTGTTTTTGTTATTTTCTATGAGTTTGCTCAGGTGTTTAGCTCTAGCAGCTTTTAGCGCCTGTCTGTAGCTAAGCATACTGTCTTTATACGCAATTCTAAATACCTCCAATTTAGTTTTCCTCCATTTTCTCTCCAGATTACGTGTTGTTCTCTTTAGGGCATGCGTATGACTATTATACCAAGGTGCAGGTGCTTGTTCTCGAACCTTTTTTAACCGGATGGGGGCAACAGTGTCTAAAGTGCTAGTGAGGATAAGGTCTATGTTGTTCGCCATCTCATCAAGATGATCAGCATTTATGGGTTTAATGTGAAACTGAGATAAATCAGGCAGGTTATTTATGAATCTGTCCTTAGTGGTTGGAATAATAGTCCTACCAGGTCGATAACGTGGTGAAACACGGTTAATCTGCTCTACCGGTAGTGTGTACAGTAGGAGATAATGGTCTGTGATGTCATCACTCTGGGGTAAAATATCTATATCAGTGACGTCTGCTCCGTAGGATATTATTAAGTCTAGTGTGTGGTTAAAACGGTGGGTTGGTCTGGTGACGTTTTGTTTAACTCCAAAAGAGTTTAGTAAATCGACAAATGATAATCCTAGGGCACAAATGATAATCCTAGGGCAAGTAAGGCAAGTAAGGCTACTAAAGTAAAGACTAAGGTTACTGAGGTAAAGTGTAAAATTACTGAGGGAAAGGTTAGGATTAAAGAGGTACAGACTAGATGTTAGTGGGGGGCATGGAGATATATATTGCTTAGGTAAAATTTATGGTTACTGTGGTTAAAGTTATTTTTACGTCCATCGAAGGATACTGACTTGAGCATTAAGGTTACTGAGTGAAAGGTTAGTCAAAATAGTTAACAAAGACGCACGTGTGTGTGTGTGTGTGTGTGTGTGTGTGTGTGTGTGTGTGTGTGTGTGTGTGTGTGTGTGTGTGTGTGTGTGTGTGTATGTGTGTGTGTTACCTGTTAGCAATTAAGCCCAGGCACCCACAGGTCTGGTTGCCATGGCATTTGGAGTCACTGTGAAAGGTGATTATTTCATAGCTACCAGCCAAAAAGAACATGTCCACACACACACACACACACACACACACACACACACACACACACACACACACACACACACACACACACACACACACACACACACACAATGGAGTTAAAGTATGATCCATACTAACATGTAGCATGCTAAGGGTTTGGCTGTTTACCATCGGAACTGGTTTCCATCATAATCCCAAACCTCATAATTACATACTAGATGGTCAGAATAGAACCCACAAAAAAGGTGATCCTACAGGGGTGCTGGGATGATTGGCCCATGTCCTGGAATCAAATTTTTTTTCAGACTTATGTTTTTACACAAGAATTAGCAACACTTACATAAGTATAGTTTAAGCAAGTGTTAAAAACTGTATAAATTGTTAAATGCAGTATGTGCCGTTTGCGAGGCCATTTAAGTTCCACTAAATTCGATACTCTTGTGTAAAGGGGACATCAGTGTAACTATTAATGTGTATGATTCCAGTGTTAGCAAGCTAAAACATTAGCATGCAAAATAGAATTATTTATTACTTATTAGTATTCTTAAAAATACAATGTTTGTATGAGCTTGTAGGAACAGGCATGGGGAGAGAACGATAGAATGAGAGAAAGAGAGAGACTAATGAGCTGACAGAAGGACAGGGGATGTTTTAGGTGTCACTCAAGTGTGTGTGTGTGTGTGTGTGTGTGTGTGTGTGTGTGTGTGTGTGTGTGTGTGTGTGTGTGTGTGTGTGTGTGTGTGTGTTTCATTCTGTTTGTTTGTATGTGTGCCCATCCGTGTCCTTGGAAAGGCACATGTTGCCTGACAAGGTGAGACACACACACACACACACACACACACACACACACACACACACACACACACACACACACACACACACACACACACATAAATACACACCTGTGCTGCCCCTGGTAACCAGATGGAGGCTGGCAGATACATCTGCAATACCCCGAGGGTGTAACTCTCTCTCTCTTTCTCTCTCTTTAAGACACACACACACACACACACACACACACACACACACACACACGCACACACACACACACACACACACACACACACACACACACACACACAACCTCACACGAAGAGCCATATGGATTGCGATGAACAGTATGGTAGTATGAGGCTGGCTGTGTATAACCAAGCCCACACGCACGCACGCACGCACGCACGCACGCACGCACGCACACACGCACGCACGCACACACACACAGACACTCAATTAGTGCAGTGCCAGTGTTAAAGAGGTGTTCATTGTTCAGTCTGGCACGGTGTGTGTTGGCACACACTCTCAAGTTAGTGGTGTAAAGTAGGTCAGCTTGCTTTGAAGGTGTGTGTGTGTGTGTGTGTGTGTGTCTGTGTGTGTGTGTGTGTGTGTGTGTGTGTATGTGCATGACAGAGAGAGAGAGAGAGAGAGAGAGAGAGAGAAATAGTTTTGGCTGCATCTTTGATTCTACAGCATTTATCAAGCCAGAAACTAATTTGGATTGCAGAAATTCCTGGTGTGTGTGTGAGTGTGTGTGCAAGGGTGTCTGTTTGTGTAGTCTCATTAGTACTATATGTAAATGAGTTGGCATGAGTCCAGAGGGTCAGAGCCGCAGCAGTGCAAAATAAAGAAGAGACACGGAGTGAAGCACAAAGGTATAGATAAACATCGGTGCTTGTTACATGAAAGAAGCTAAATCGAATTCTTGAACAAAAATCCGAGAGCAGAAAAATTTATCTAAAGCAGATGTGAAAAATTTTGTTGGAAGATTTGTGGCAAAATAAAACAAAAGTTGTGCTTATCTTTTCTCTTTTGCTATTTGGGGAGATGTTAGCATTGCTTAGCTACTGCAACCTTATTTGTGAAGTCATTAGAAAAGTGGTTTTACGCATCAGACAAAGTGTTTTTTATCCCCCCCGCTGCCAGGATTGGGGTTAGCGGTCGGGGTGATTAGCTCCCAAGTTGTGGAAAACGGTTTGCTTTATTATACAGAGATCACGCGTTCAAATCCCTATTATGCCGCAGCCGATTGTGGCCAAAAGCCAAGCGAGTAAAATCTGAGTGGGAGGGACTTACACACTCTCTCTCTCTCTCTCTCTCTCTCTCTCTCTCTCTCTCTCTCTCTCTCTCTCTCCTGTCAGTCACAGCAACACCAGACAAATATGGACATCATAGGTTGATTTCAATCTGTCCTTTTTTATCTTTTACATTTTTGAGTGATTTAAAATGTTGTTTGGTTATTGTCTTAATTACATATATGGCCTTGGCATAGACACACACACACACACACACACACACACACACACACACACACACACACACACACACACACACACACGCACACATGCACCTGTCCCACAATGTTAAAAGACAGTAATGAGTATAATAAAAAAAGAAAGAAAGAAAGAAAGAAAGAAAGAAAGAAAGAAAGAAAGAAAGAAAGAAAGAAAGAAAGAAAGAAAGAAAGAAAGAACGAATATGATCATTTATGTGTCATAAACATTTGGTCCTCATAAAATGCTTTTAGATATTTTTGCGATATATTTCACACACACACAGACACACACACTAGTGTACTAGTTTACCTGTTGCATGGGGAATAACTTTCTAGTCATCACTTGTGGGGACCACCCTTTCTAAAGGTTTTAGAGGTCTGAACACACACACATGCACGCAATGTTGAAAGTAATAAGTATAAGAAAGAAAGAAAGAAAGAAAGAAAGAAAGAAAGAAAGAAAGAAAGAAAGAAAGAAAGAAAGAAAGAAAGAAAGAAAGAATGGAATCATCAATTGCCTACAGATATTTATTTTCATAACACACACACACAAACACACACACACACACACACACACACTGTCTGTTTTCCTCTGCAGGTGAGTGCATGCAACTGCTCTATCTTTCACTCCATCCATGCATCCCATCTCGCTCTTTTGTCCCTTCCGTTCTCTGCTGTGTGTGTGGTTGTGTGTGTGTGTGTGTGTGTGTGTGTGTGTGTGTGTGTGTGTGTGTGTGTGTGTGTGTGTGTGTGTGTGTGTGATTTGTGTCCATGCGTATAAGGGTCATTGTGTCTCTCCTGTAGGCCAGAGAGGAGGAGGCCTCCACGCAGCACAGCAAAGACACGCCCAGACTTGTCCTCAAGACACACAGCGATGCGCTTGTAAGACATTTAAACACCAGCAGTGTGGAGTGTGATGGACAGGAAGTGGACAGGAGATGTGATTCTGCCTGAAGTGTGTGTTTACCTGTGTGTGTTTCCATCCTAAACGTTAACTCCATGGTTTCCCTTATTAAAAGAGCCCCAGTAAATTGCACACACACACACACACACACACACACACACACACACACACACACACACACACATATATATAATGTTATAAACACACCCTTGTTGTTACACGCACTACTTTTTAATTCCCACATTTGTTATAATTTTTACTTTTTCTGTTGCATAAATTTCATGATGGATGGAAACATCAACACAAGAAACACTTAAAGGAATACTCCACTGTTTTTGGCCAAAACACAATCCAATACTGCTAAAAAGCTCAGTGAGCAATACAATACAATACATTACAATACAATACATTACAATACAATACAATACAATACAATACAATATATTTTTTTAATGTATTGCATACTTTTTATTTGTTAATAGGTACATTTAAGGTTAAGGCATTGAAAATAAAAGTTATCAAACTGAGTTTAAAAAAAACAAAGAATAGAGAGAGAGCAAGAAATAAAGAATGAAAGAAAAATAAATTATTTTAGTAAAAATAAAAGTTTATTTTATGTTACATTTATTGTTCATAAAACCAGTTTGTTCCAGTTCTTACTTACTGTAATAACAGCTATAAACAGTTCTGTTTTCTCACCAGTTCATTTTTAAATCTCTTTTTTTATCTGTAGACATTCCCATCATGTTTTGTATATGACCGTTACAAAACACTGACACTGGAGACTCCTTCTCTAAAAGTTGCATAAAAATCATTTTATAGGAAACCCCACCCAAACAGGTCCATGTAAATAGCTGTTACTAAAGAAACTATAATGTACCTTCTGACCAATCAGAATCCAGATCCAACATCAAGAGATCATCAAAAAAATTTTTTTTATAGCATTCTAGAAAAAAAGCATGCACAAACAATTTGTCTATGGAATTCCCACACAAACACACACACACACACACACACACACACACGCGCACACACACCACACATATGTGCACACAGATGAGGGTGAAAAACAGAGTATTCCTTTCAAACTTGCAGAATCACACCTTCTTTAACATCACGCCATTTGTTCATGTTTTATTTCAACATTGTCATTCTGCATTGCATTGTATCAGACTGTGTGTGTGTGTGTGTGTGTGTGTGTGTGTGTGTGTGTGTGTGTTAATGGCTGACTCAGTCAGGGGTCAGAGGTGAAGGAGACGCGGGAGACGAGTTGAGATGTAAACCAGAGGCGCTAATGTCGGAGGTAATTACTGAAAGAAAAAGAGCACAAAATAAACGAGAGTAATTACAGAGAGGGAGTGGGGTGGGGTGGGGGTGGGGGCTAGAAAGAAGAAATGGGAAATAAAACAATATGTACAGAAAACTGTGGATTAAAAGAAGAAAAAAGTGCTAGTGAAAGACAAAACAAGACAAAACATTTAAAAATAGAATTAGGAGAACATTTGAGAAAAAAGGAAGAAAGGGTAAATAGGAGAGAGACACAACGAGGGTAGAAGTGTACGGAAAGATTGGGAGGAAGAAAAGAAGATTAAAGAGAGGGAGAAAGAGAATATGAAAGCAAGTAATAAGAAAATGGCAGAGAGTGAGGAGAGAGACAAAGGAATGGACAAATACAGCAGAGAAAGACATGGGGACAAAAGAGAGAGAGATAGAAGAATAAAGACAGAATGATGGTGAGGCGATAAAATAGTAAAGAGTAATGAGGGAAAAAGATGGAAGGGGAAACAGAGGGAATGATAAAAGAAGGGAACAATGAGAGGAAATGGATTCAAAAATAGAGACAAGAAAAAAAGCATGGTATAACATTTAAAAGACAAAAATACTAAGGAAAGTGTGAAAGAGAAAACAGGTATATGGATGGACAAAAAAAAGAAGAACAGCGAACGGAGAAGGGTTAGGATGGAAAAAAGTGAGGAAATGAGAAAGAAGGAAAATAGAGAAATGGAAGATATAGGGTCAGAGAAAATTAATAGAGGAAGATAAAAGGAAGAACAGAAAACAATAAAACGAATAAAGAAAGAAAGAAAGAAAGAAAGAAAGAAAGAAAGAAAGAAAGAAAGAAAGAAAGAAAGAAAGAAAGAAAGAAAGAAAGAAAGAAAGAAAGAAAGGAGGAAGTGGAGGGAAATAGGTAAGAATAGAGAAAAGGGAGTGACTAAAGAAAGCAAAAGAGAGGAGAAAGACAGAGGAGGATAGAAATAATGGAGGGGAGAAGAGAGAAGGAATTAGGAAAGGGTGGGATAATGCATGAATAGAGGCAATGTATAAAATACGAATAAAGAAAGGAGAAAGAGAGAGAGAGAGAGAGAGAGAGAGAGATAGAGAGAGGCGGAGAAAGGGACTCCATTAGCGTAATGTGCAGTGAAATGTCCTGCTCAGAGCGATGACTCGTTAAGTGCTCTCCATCTGTGCTGCCGTATAAACGAGGGGAAATTAACGCTTGTCTATAATTCAACACACACACAACACACACACACACACACACACACACACACACACACATACACTCGCTTCACAGCATCAAGACCTTTCACAAATGTTAGCCAAGTTGTGAAGATAAGTGAAAAGATGATGTCATCAAACACAGCCACAGCAGTACTTTACAAGACTCTTAATCATCCACAAACGCTTCAACAAAAGTCCTAATTTGACACGATTTTTGGCAGAAATTTTTCATAAATGTTCGCAACGTTTGTGAATTTCACTCATAACTGTTCACAACCTTTCCCTCATAAATCCTCACAATATTTGCAAATTTAATTTATAAATGTTCACAATGTTTGCAAATTTCCCACATAAATGTTCACAAAGTTTCCTTATAAATGTTCACAATGTTTGCGGATTTCACTCATAATTGTTCACAATATTCACTAATATCATTCATTACTGTTCACAAAGTCCATGAATTTCCGTCATAAATGTTTACAATGTTCGCAATTTTTCCTTATAAATTTTCACAATGTTTAAATATTTTTTACCTCTATCTATCTATCTATCTATCTATCTATCTATCTATCTATCTATCTATCTATCTATCTATCTATCTATCTATCTATCTATCTATCTATCTACATACAATGTGATGTGATCTTATATGACAGGATTTTATAGGTATGTTCATAAGTATCTATGAAATTTACTGCTAGCTAGCAAACAAAGGACAATCTGATAGGAATGTAAAAGCCATATTAAATTTTTCATTTTATTATTCACTGTTAATGCTAGCTAGCTGACAAGGTTTCATATTTATTAATAATTATTATTCTGTTTGAGTTACTCAGATAAGGTACTAGTAAACTAATATATTCTATAAAATCTAAAGATCTCCTGAGCTAGCTAAAAAAAACCTGTTTAAACCATATTCATTCAACGCAAGGCTAAACTAGCTTGCTAGCATCCACTAACTTAACAGGACCTCTGACTGGATTTTTATGTTCATAAATGTGTACAGCTATTCTGTTAGCTAAAACAAGTTAACCCAACAGGATTTCTAAAAAAAACAATGTGAAGTTATTTATATATTGAATTTCTGCATTTAGCAGAAATGAGCTACAATAGCTAGCCAGGATACCTAAATTAGATATTCATTACTGGAAAAACATTATTGTTTCTCGTCTACATTGCTGCATACAGATTTTTTGTGCTAACATGACAGGCCATGTTCATAAATGTTTCTCGAAGCTAACATAAGCTTAGCTTTTCTGACTGGAATTATAAGTCATATTCTTTCTTTACTATTATCCCCACAGGTTACATTAGCTAACATGAGTTGATCTGACTGGATTTGTGAAAGAATTTAGGTAGATAGCTAACGTAATATCATCTGGTAGGCTTTTTGAACTAACCTTTCAGAATTTTTTTTATCAATTATTCATACATTAAATGGCTAACACTATCTAGTCTGCTAAACATACATACTTTATGACAGTGGTGGACAATAAGAAAGAAAATGTAGTTCGTTAATGTACTTAAGTAGCTTTGTCACAAATTTGTACTTTACTGACGTATTTACTTTTGAGGAGACTTTTTACTCAACAACATTTAGCAAAATTAGTCATTCCTTTTTTTTTCTTTATGAGTAGATGAAAT
>NC_139577.1:6972606-7147606 GCF_946808225.1 Silurus aristotelis | reverse complement strand
GTGCAATGTAAACTTTCATCGAGGCATGGATGACAGGGTAGAACCTTCATTAGATAAGTTACACCAGAATTTGAGGTCTAGCCTCCAACCTAAACCCAGAGATCAACAGAGCGATGTATATGCCAAACACTATTTTTACAATATTGGAATAAAATACAACACACTTAGTGGTGCTCCAGGGTCCTAGAGTCCAGTTTATTTGGGTGATTTCTCTGCACAAACATACCTAGTAAACCTAATAAATGAGTCAACTTGGGTGTCTTTGTGGCAGGGAATTAAGAGGCTCTACTGGACTCCAGTTCTTCTACTACTATAGTGGCCTAGCTCTAAAAATCTTGTCATTATGTATGCTAGCCAAAAGAGATAATGAAAAATATATAGGCCTGAAATTTAACATTCAGTTCAGTCCCACTAATCAACTACAATCAATCAATCAACGTTGGTTGAACTTTCAGCATGATGGCTGAGTAGCAGTCTAGGTGTACCAAGGTCTGTCATTTATAGTGCCACAAATTAGTTATAATGCTGTTATTTTTTCCTTGTTGATTTTGCCAACTTGCTGATTTTGTTGAGTGGCCATGATTTTGCTATCCCAAGCAGAAGTTTTGTTTCCTGCCTTTATCGAGTTGATCAGATTTGTAGACAAGACATGCTGTGGTTTGGAAGAAATGTCACAATCTGCACACAAATATGGTTCAGATAGAAATGGAAAAGATGAGTTTAAATTGGTGTTTGATCTCAAAGCATATGGTTATCAGATCATTCTATAGAAAGTTTAGACAAGAAAGCAACCGTGAAAAGGAAAGAGATCAAGAAACAAACCAGTAAAGTTCAACTTTAAACCAACAACATGGCGATTTACAGCTTTGTAAGCGTGCAACTCAAAGCCTGTAGTGTGTGTGTGTGTGTGTGTGTGTGTCTCTGCGTGTGTCTTCCTCAACCAGTTTGGTTTTTCTCAGTGTATTAATTTCAAATTTCTTCTTCAATGTCTGCTTTAATCAGTCCCCCTGACATCAATTGAAATTCCCACCCAATTGTTTTCCTTCTTCCATCTGTCTGTATCTCCATCCTTATTTCCCAATTGGATGTGGAATTAATTGCATTGGCTATTTTGGGGGATTTCTTTTTTTAAAGGTGTTGTTCACCTTAACACTGAACTGTAAACTGAACTTATGGGGACCGAAAGGTTCTCGCAGTAATGCGAGGACACACACACACACACACACACACACACACACACACACACACACACACACACACACACACACACACACACACACACACACACCAGTAGTTTCTAAACTGCCAATCTTATTACAGTTTAGTGAATTTTTCCTTACAGGAGTCTCTAGTGAAGTCCCAGTATCTGTGAGATTAGTGTAAGAAGGATGCGAAACAAAAAAACACACAATCTAAATATGTGAAAGGGATTATTGGAAGTCTGGCAACAGCCCAGTCTCATTCACAAAAGTATAAAAAAAAAAGTGCTGAAAAATAATTTTGTTATAAATTAGATTTTTTGTAATAAAATTTTTTTTAGGTTTATTCTCTTCACATAATTGAAAGAGCACCAACTAAAACATGCAATAATCTATTTAATTCCCACCCCTTTTACCCCCATTTTTATTTCACACACCATATCTGTTACGTACAAACATTTCACTAAATTGACTAGAAATCAATACAAAAAAAATCAGTAAAAATCATTCGCTCTCATAAACAGTAGACATACAAACCCAAACACTCCAGCACCTCTCGGATAACGCTGAGACCTGAAATATTGTATATTTGTGAGTGTGTGTGTGTGTGTGTGTGTGACCTTGCTATTGTAATCTGATTCATGCAGACTGGACAGATATAACTCTGAAACTAAACCCTGCTGTAGTGTCTGTGGTTTCATGCAGACAAGACAATGACACCAGCATAAAAAAGTGTGTGTGTGTGTGTGTGTGTGTGTGTGTGTGTGTGTGTGTGTGTGTGTGTGTGTGTGTGTGTTTTGCAAAAGCAAGTGCTGTCCTTGATAAGCAGGAACAGCCAGAGAAAGAAAGGTTTCAAGGAAAAATTCACGCACTGTGGGCTCTCGACAAATCCAAACAAACCAAAGTGTGTTACATAAGAAACTCTATTGTGTCTATTAAAATGCCACTTATGTCATTTTTGTGGCTTTACACTGAGAGATTATACAGTATTTGTTTATTTTTGCTCCTCTGTTAGTATTAAAGGCCAGCAGCTCGCAGGAATATTAACAATAATGCTACATGAATTATTATTTTTTTTTTTATTATTTTCAAGAATCTAAAAGGCCGTTTAAGATCAATAAAACCGTTTATTTTATGATGCTAGATTTGTGAACTGAAACTAGAAACCATGCGCTAATCACTCAATGATTACTGATATATTTAGTAATTAGTAATGAGTTTTCCGTAAAAATCTGAATAACTGAAAGCTTTTGTAAACTTCACAGAGTACCGCTGTTGTTTTGACAACATTTCCACATGTAATCGCTGCATGTAAGAAATATCAAAACGTGAAAACATAAAAAGTAAAGCACTAGCTAGCCACCTTTGATAATAGCTGCAGTGGTTATTAACAGGCTTTGTTGTCATGGTACCACCGTACGTCAACCCCGGGCCCATTCTATATATATGCTGATACTAAAGTTTTGGATTTGGATCGTCAGTTTGACATAATTCTGGATTTTTGTTGTTAATCAAATCTGCTGATGGATTTTATTACCAGAATTGAAACCTGTTCAGGTGGTTTGATTTTTTTGAAAATATTATACATTAGCAGCCAGAAACTTTTATGTCCACATGTTTGAAGATGACTCAAAGCTTGAAAGGCTAAAATCTTGGTCCACAGATAATGCCAGTAACATGGTAATAGTGGAATATTTGTGAGCCTGACCCCAGGACAGGAGCATCTCGAATAAAAGTACAGTTACAAAGTACAAAATACAACTTTACAATGTGGTAGTTCCACCACCCACCCACTCCAATTTAATACGGAAGAACAACCAGCGACCAATTAGAAAGTCATTTGGATCGAATTAACACTCGATTGAATTCAGATAGTGTGAGTGAATCAGGTTCTAAGTGTAGAGCCGGACTCGCAACATTAACGGGATAAATAGAAACAGATAGTGTGTCATTTTAGACTATTATTGGTGGACTGTTTTATCAGTGCACAATATACAAAAGTGTTGTGTCTGTGAAGATTCTCAGTCATCCAGGTGCAGTAATCTGAAAGTTGAATCATGTCAAATGGACTTCTATCCATTATCAATCCAACCAGATCCAACCAAATAGAAACCCATTTGACATGACACATAACTTCCAGATACAAAAGGTTTGTCTTTTCTCCTAAGTTCACACAGTCAAGTGTGATTGGAATAACATTCGGGTTTGACTTGTTCTCTTCCGCCATCGTTCAAGAAATGTATGTAATCAGTGAGAGAGCCCTGTGTTGTCTTTTAGTACCTTACATTGTAGCTCTTCTTGTCATAGTTTGTCTTATTTATTTAATTTAAGTTATTGACGCTTCGCTACAGATGAATCGTCTTTTTTTTTATTTACTTTCCAAAAATCTCCAACATCCTGCGAAATGACCAAATTCTGGCCACACAAGCATGTGACATGTCAAAACACTCAGCACACTGGGGAACAGTAAAAATAACGGGGAACACGTGACGTAGCTGAACACATTTCACAAGGAAATTAACATGTCGAGTAACAATCACATTTGCTTCAGGACAATTTTTCTTTTCAGTTATTGACCCTTTGTTACAAATTAAAAAATTTTTTTTTACTGTCCAAAAATCTCAGACAATCTCTTTTTTTTTTTTTGCTTGTTTCAAAAAGCAGCTAATCTGAATTTCAGCAATCACAGTAAAACACACTATGCTAGTATTTTGTTGCATTACATTATTATCATAGTCTTGAGCGTATTTACGGTATGCCTACTACTACTACGGCTTTTTTTATTAACATTATCAGAATATGAACGCTTTCCTTGGTGCCACTAATCGTGTTCGCTGAAATTTGCGTCATCATATCAATGGTCCAATACAAAATCTCAGCATTTGTACCGTCTAATGAATTATAAGCAGCGTGTCATTTTAACAAACACTATCACAACACGTGATAAAACGTTGGCCAATTCATCATGAAAGCTACAATGTAACATCAAAATGCTAAACTTTTTTCTGTCAGAGTTCTGACGGGGTTCAGAAGGTTAGATGTGACTACACTGTATTGATTAATCAGGTCTGGACCTTTGTTTTTGGAGCATTGTGTGTTCCGCAGGCCAGACGTTATACAATCAAGCTGTACAAGCCACCAAGAAATCACCCACAGCCAGAGTTATGCAACCACAAACCCTTACAAACTCTTAGTGCACTCTGTGAAGCGGACAATGACGAAAAACAACAACATTAAAATAAAAAATTTTGCAGGTGAAAAAAGCTGCCTTAACTGTCGCTTCTGATGTCCAGCAGTCTGATGTTACAAATCGTACACTTTGTAAAAAAAAAAAAATAAATAAAAAAAAAAAAGGGAGAGAGAGAGAGAGAGAGAGAGAGAGAGAGAGAGAGAGAGAGAGAGAGAGAACAAAAACAAAAATCACACACACACACATACACACACACAAAAAGAATTATCTAAAAACTAAAAAACATCCTCATGCTGATGTATATATTGCTTTTCTCCCTTCCATTGAATCTACTGAATCATTTGCGGAATGCAAGGACTAATCAAAAGTTTTTGTCTTTTCTTTTTCTTCTTGGACACACCAAAACAATATCCCACTCTGTTCTAGTTTGTGGTCAATGTTGTAGCCACTCAGTAGCGAATCAAAGGGATCAAATCTCGAATCACAAATCGCTAAAGTGACACCAAAATTCTGTCAACTTTGATTGTTTGTATTTAACACAACATCCCCCTCATGCTCACTCCGTCCGTGTAAATCGTACTCGCAAAACATTTTATAGTATTATTTATTAATGACAAGTGTTTGCATTTGCAAATAAATTAAGAAAAACAGAAGGAACGTGGCTCTTTGAACAGGGTAGCCTGAAGAGAGGCATTCAGCCCACGTTTATTCATTCCTTTTCTAAATGAAGAAAAGGAAAACAGCAGGAATAATAATGATAATGATCTTTTTTTGTCTTTTTATTATGAAATTGTTATATAAAAAAAAAAAAACTTGTTGCCAAGATTGCTTTTAAAAACAAATGTATCTTTTTTGTCTTGTAACAGTATTTGTTTTGAACTGAATAAATAGAGGCAAACGCAATATTTTTTCATTTTGCTTTGGATGTCTCTTTATGTGTTTCTGTGGGGTTTTATAACACTGTTCTGGGCTTAGTTCTTAATACTTCAGCTTATTGCCTCACAGTGGGGTATAGTAGAGGTGCCTATAATAGTATAGTATAGTATAGTATAGTATAGTATAGTATAGTATAGTATAGTATAGTATAGTATAGTATAGTATGGTATAGTATAGTATGGTATAGAATAGTATGGTATAGTATGGTATAGTATGGTATAGTATAGTATGGTATAGTATAGTATGGTATAGTATGGTATAGTATAGTATGGTATAGTATAGTATAGTATAGTATGGTACGGTATAGTATAGTATAGTATAGTATAGTATGGTATAGTATAGTATGGTATAGAATAGTATGGTATAGTATGGTATAGTATGGTATAGTATGGTATAGTATAGTATGGTATAGTATAGTATAGTATGGTATAGTATAGTATAGTATGGTATAGTATAGTATGGTATGGTACAGTATGGTATAGTATAGTATAGTATAGTATAGTATAGTATAGTATAGTATAGTATAGTATGGTATAGTATAGTATGGTATAGTATGGTATAGTATAGTATAGTATAGTATGGTATAGTATAGTATAGTATAGTATAGTATAGTATAGTATAGTATAGTATAGTATGGTATAGTATGGTATAGTATGGTATAGTATAGTATGGTATAGTATGGTATGGTATAGTATGGTATAGTATGGTATAGTATAGTATGGTATAGTATAGTATAGTATGGTATAGTATAGTATGGTATAGTATAGTATAGTATAGTATAGTATGGTATAGTATAGTATGGTATGGTACGGTATGGTATAGTATGGTATAGTATAGTATGGTATAGTATAGTATAGTATGGTATGGTATAGTATGGTATAGTATAGTATAGTATAGTATAGTATGGTATGGTACGGTATGGTATGGTATAGTATGGTATAGTATAGTGTGGTATAGTATAGTATGGTATAGTATAGTATGGTGTGGTATAGTATATTATAGTATAGTATAGTATAGTATAGTATAGTATAGTATAGTATGGTATGGTATGGTATGGTATGGTATGGCATGGCATGGTATGGTATGGTATGGTATGGTATAGTATGGCATGGCATGGTATGGTATGGTATGGTATGGTATGGTATGGTATGGTATGGTATAGT
Source organism: Silurus aristotelis (assembly GCF_946808225.1). NCBI lineage: Eukaryota > Metazoa > Chordata > Actinopteri > Siluriformes > Siluridae > Silurus > Silurus aristotelis. The sequence continues at coordinate 7,141,118 of NC_139577.1, read as the reverse complement.
ATAGTATGGCATTGCATGGTATGGTATAGTATAGTATAGTATGGTATGGTATGGTATGGTATGGTATGGTATGGTATAGTATAGTATGGCATGGCATGGCATGGTATGGTATGGTATGGTATGGTATGGTATGGCATGGCATGGCATGGCATGGTATGGTATGGTATGGTATGGTATAGTATAGTATGGTATGGTATGGTATGGTATGGTATGGTATAGTATAGTATAGTATGGTATGGTATGGTATGGTATGGTATAGTATGGTATGGTATGGTATGGTATGGTATGGTATAGTATAGTATGGTATAGTATAGTATGGTATGGTGTGGTAAAGTATAGTATGGTGTGGTATAGTATGGTATGGTATGGTATGGTATGGTATGGTATGGTATGGTATGGTGCCCACACTTCTTTCTATGAAGGGCCAAAAATCTAACTTGAATGAGGGCTGTAGGCTGAAAGTAAATGTTGCCCTATTACCCAACTCTATTAAATCAAAATAAAAGTTGCCATGGTTCCCCTCAATTATGGTTTCATAATATTTAGTAATAAATAAATAGAAAGCATGTTTCTATTCAGTGTTCTAGTTCTGTGAGATTTACAGTACAATAAAAACATAGAAAAAAAATCCAGTTTATAGTACAATAGAGTTCAATACCTAATACAGCTATTTGTTAAAAGCGTTATACCAATAAAAATTAATTGTATTGAATTAAATGACATGCAAATAAAAGTCTACAAAGAGTATATTAGTGATATTATTACACAGGCACAATCCAGGGTTTCTGCACTTCATTATTTGGGAATTTTAGTTGAACTCTGCAAATCGTCAATTTTGACAAATAAAACGACAAGATTGATAATGAAATGGTGTTTATAACATAAATCGAAGAGATAAGCCATTTCCCCCCATTTTTCCCTTTTAATATATGGCACGGCCCAATCAAAGCTCAATACTTTGGCCCACGGGCCCTGGTTTGGTTATTCCGGGGTTAAGGAAATATCTGCACTCATGGAACACTACTCAGGCAATCAAATCAGGGAAGCAGAAATATCTATTTTATAAAATAAGATGATTTGCTGAACATTTTGCAGCGATTTATGTACAAAATGTATGTAAATTTTTTTTGTTGAAGTACAACTCATATTTATAGAAGTCCTAAGAAGCCATGAATTATATATATATTTATTTATTTCTTGTTTTCTCGCTATCACGACATCGTTTTATCGTGATCTCGACGAGTTGTTCTCTCATGACCGCGACTTAATTTTCTCACCATAACAAAAGTTCTCACGATCTCGACGTAACAAAACTTGTTTTCTCGTTATCACGACCCAATGTTTTTGAGGATATTACATACAAATCTTTGTATTTTTATACATTATTTTCTGCACACTGAAAGAAAAGAAATGTCTCTAAAGCCAACGTGGATAACAAAAATTTTGAGTTTTTAAATGATTTTTAAAGGGTCACATCTAATATACACAAAGGGGGGGGGGGATTGGGCATTGGATGCTATATGGCAATTTGGAACACGTCCCATCATGTAAGCTATTAGAAGTGTTAGATATATTTGAGATGTTCGCGGTGATGTTCAAATGCCTCACACGGGCCCAAAACAGGGGGAGAAAAAATGAAAATCACAAACTTGGCAACCCGCCGAAGCTACGGATGCCGCTGTGGGCCTCTGACGTGGGCGGAAGAGATTTCAGCGCTTTTCCGCTTATTTGCGAAGTGATTTATTAGGAATCGAGGAGTGTAGAGAAGGATTTGTGTGTGTGTGGTGGGACAGAAGGACAGGATGGAGGGCGACTTGCTGCTGCTGCTGCTGCATGCCGCAAATGTCAGCACGTTGTTCGTGTGCATGGTGCTGAAGTTGCCCCAGATCGTGGTGCTGATGAAGGCGAAGACGAGCACCGGAGTGAGTTTGAACAGCCTGCTGCTCGAGCTCACCGGGTAAAATCCTCTGATCATCTCATACACACCACTGCACTAACACATGCATGGGGAATTCTGCATTGTTGGGACCTTTTTTTAAGCCCAAGTTTCAATGGGCTCTTCATCATCACCATCATCATGGTGCTGATTTGTCCCTCGATTGTCATTTGTTACGAGATGGTCCTCAGACTTGTCCCACTCTGACATCACCGGGGGAAAGAACCGATCAAGAACCCCCCCCCCCCCCCCCCCAAAAAAAAAAATTAATAAAAAAAAAGCTACAATCCATTGAAGATCTTCTAGACTGTGATGTTAGATGTTAATTAGATGTGAGTTATTATATGTGTGCTTTAGGAACCGTTTATTGCGTTATAGCGATTGTGCCGGTTGTTTCCGTTTGCGCAGGAAATGAGTAGCAGTACAACGAAAAACCACCGCACAACTTCCTGTTCTGGGGTTTCACACTTTTCATTGTGTATAAGACTTAAGTGTATGTTGAGCTCTCGAATGTGATTGGTCACAAGTTTTCTATTGCAGCATCTTTAACAGTATTCCTCGTTTCCATAGTAACAGCTCATCAGACGTGTGTGTAATTGATGATGTGGTGGTTTTTCTGTTCTGTAACGTTTAGAGAAAGAATGAAAGAGTTGATGTTATAAGGTTTCCTACAGTTTCCAGGGATTAATTGGTAACAAGACAAGCTGCAATTTCTTTAACAAGGGACGGAAAAGAGAAGCGGGTAAAGGAACGACTGTTTATAGCTGCTATATCGTAAACAAGAACTGACTCGAGAACGGGAACGAACTAACGTATGTTCCACAGCAACAAACATGGCTGTAAATAAGAATATTATTATTATTGTTGTTGTTATTTAGAAGATCAAAAAGATTGATAATTTATAAAGTACCTTTCCTGAGCTCAAGAACACATCACTGTAAAGATCAGTGCATGAAAATCAACAATCATATGGATTATATATTTGCCCAGACCTGAACAAAAAGCCAATGCAGCTGCATATATTGGTTTTATTAAAATTCTGCAAACAAACAAATCCATAACAAAGAACACAGTGACTCTGGTAATACTGGGAGAATGAATAGGTTTTGAGCTGGGATTTAAAGTCCTAGATGAAGGTGGTTGTCAAGGGCCAGGAGTTTCATAGCCTAAGTACCATAATAAAAAAAGAAAATCCTGGCCCCACTGATGAAAGATGGGATCTGGGAACAACAATATGCAGAAGGTCAGAGTAACTGAGTGAGAATATAAGGAGAAAGTAGCTCAGAATGAGGATAAAAGTGTTATTGATTTTAAGATTTCAAGATTTTTATTTGTCGCAAACATAGAAAGGGTTAGATAGAAGGGACTATAAAATGAGAAAAGAATAAAACATATATATATATATATATATATATATATATATATATATATATATATATATATTAGATAATGATAAACTGGTATTAAAAAAAATGGTGTAAATATAGTTGTGCAAAAGGGAAGTACAAAATGTAATGAGGTATAACACACCAAAAACAGTAACAGTAACAGCGAATATTTAAGGTGCTGTGCAGAATGAACACGAGGATGATGAATGGAGAACTGAGAACTTATGAGATCGTTTAGATGGGCACGCTCACATTAAAATCCTAAAACTCTCAGATTTGCCCATCAGACAGCGGAAGCGCTTGCACAGGTTGAACAGGTTGCTGTGGTATAAGTGGAATAGAAATTTGAAGTAAAAATATGTTAATTAAGAAGTTTTCTCTCTCTCTCTCTCTCTCTCTCTCTCTCTCTCTCTCTCTCTCTCTCTCTCTCTAACACTCTCTCTAACACTCTCTCTCTCTCTCTTTGTAGGTTTATAGTCTTCGTCTCCTATCAGATGTATTATGATTATCCTCCTCCTACGTACCTGGAGTATCCCATCCTCATTGCACAAGGTGAGAAGCGAATGACCTGTATGTTATTTGGTCTAATGGTGTGTAAGAGAGTTCATGTGTGGTTGTTTAACATTCTACTAAATTTCTCTATCTTTGTCTGTGTGTGTCTGTGTGTGTGTGTGTGTGTGTGTGTGTGTGTGTGTGTGTGTGTGTGCGTGTGTGTGTGTGTGTGTGTGTGTGTGTGTTTGATTGCAGATGTGATTCTGATGATTCTCATCCTGCACTATAATAGAAACACGAAGCACAGTCTCATCTACGTGGCCATGTATCCTTAGATATACACCCACACACACACACCCACACACACACACACACACACACACACACACACACACAGACGCACACACACACATTCACATTGAATGACCCCAGGCTAGCTGCACAATAAATAAAACATACTAGCTGTTTTGTTATACTGGATTCCCTGGAAGCTCCGCCCACTTTCCTTCTATTTCATTTGAATTTAGTTTCAACCAGCGCTCTCATCTTGTCTCAGCTCGCCTCGATTTTCCTGCTTGAAAGTTCCAGCATATTGTGGGATTGTTGCGTCACATTTTTCCCAAGCTTGAGATTCGTAACTATTTCTCATTTTAAGACTACTGTTGTTAAGTGTCCTCGCCTCAGTTCTGACTCCTTAACGCCACTCTACCAGGTTTGTAGGCGGCTGGAAACTACTCACCTTGGAGAAATGGGTCATCGACATAGCCATGGTGAGAACATCTGCCAACATCTGTTTATAGTATAAATACACACTTAATAAATATAAATATTTAGTAAACATTTTAGACCTAAGATTTTCAGCTGGTATGATTTTTTTTATAGCAAATGTACCAGATTCAAACGTACTAGTCTCCATCTCTCATTAAAGTGAACTACAGAAGCACATAAAACAGGGGTGTAACGGTACACAAAAATCACGCTTCGGTACGAACCTCGGTTTTCAAGTCACAAAACAACTTGTCCTTATTTATTTCTTTTTTATTAACGTGGTTTATTATTATTTAACATTTGTGAACATCGACAGTTTACATTTTTCAAAACAATTTTAAATAAAATGTCTGCTTGGTTCATATAAAAAATGAAATATATACAAATTGAATAAATCAAATGGATACAATATACATTTTTAAATATATTGATTCAATTGCGTAGGCGATTTAAATTAGCACAAATTAAGCTGATTAAATAAACGGGGAAAAAATGATTATAGTTTACATTTGTTAGACCCTTTTTGAGTAATACAGATGTGTATATAAGTGTTTGTTTGTGTTTTTTACATTTCATATTACATTTTCTAAACATATGTTCTACTTAACTATTCTACATATTTAAGCATACATTAACAAATGTTTGCATTTAAGAAACACACAAGATATTTATTCATTTATTAAGAAATAAATTCCTTCCTTCCATCCTTCATTTATTCATTCGCTTCCTGGAATTGTCAGGAATTTCTCTTTCAGAAGAAAATTCTTGAAGCTGTACATAAAATATAAAAGAATCCACATCGTTGGACTGTTGTAAAAATGCTGGCGATGACAGGAAGCGACATCAATTTCACGCAAGTGCAGAACAAAATCTGAGTTTTCGCACATTCATAATACAAACAGGTTAAAAAACTTGCAGTTTGCCACTTAATATGTTTGAGAAAGAACTTCGATTTGAACTATGTTCCACACGTAAAACAAGGATTGCATTCGGTACATGTGCACCGTACCGAAAAGTCTTGTAATGATCCTCCAGAATTATTGGCACCCTTGGTAAATATGGTAACACAAGGTGGGGATTATTTGTTTAATATCACACAGAGTTTGAGTGAAATCAAACATTGTTATTTTCTCTCCACTGTCTCATCGTGTGTGTGTGTGTGTGTGTGTGTCTCTCTGTCTGTGTGTGTGTGTGTGTGTGTTTGTAGAGTGTGTGTACCCTCATCAGTGCCAGCAGTAAACTCCTGCAGCTTCGGTGTCTGTGGCGGTCGAAAGACTCAGCGCAGGTCAGCACTTTAACCTGGGCGCTAGCATCGTACACGTGTTTGGGTGAGTTTACCATCATTCATCATCTGAAGGTCTGTTTCCTTTTAAAAAAAAATCAAAATAATAATGTGTAAAAACTGAAGCAGATCATCTGACTGTATGATCTGTTGGTTTATCCAGCGAGGATCTTCACTACGATGGTGACGACCGGAGACACTCAGGGTGAGGTTAATTTTTTTAACCTTTTATTTTATGTAATTATCATGTTTTAGCACTTGTTTATGTTGCCGTTATCATTATTGCCAGTAGTAGTACCATTTAGAGGACGACCGATTAGTGGATTTTACTGATACCGATAGCTATTTTGAATCATACTTGCCGATTTACCTATTAATCAACCGATAGTTACAAATAGAAACTGCATAAAAAACAAACAAACTCTAGGTAAAATAGTGCTTTATTACAAAACAAAAAACTGTACTGAATCATGAAAATGTGCTAAATGAAATAAATATGAATAGTTGCATTATATTAATAAATACTGAGGAAGATAAAAAGCATGCATTTAAATGGAAACAAAAAAGTAACACAAATAAATAAAAAGAGATATTCATAATGAATAAAAAAATAAAGACACTTCAAATAAACAGCACATGGTATCAGTGATTCGCCTCTAGAGGCCGCTCTCGTACTGTATGACGCAACCCGGAAAAACTATCGTTATTGACCTCTAGTAGCATTAGTTGAAGCAGTGGTGGTGAGTCTTTTAACACCCTCTCCTCTTACTCCCCACAGTTCTGATCCGCTTTGTGGCCATGACGGTTCTGAACCTGTGGGTGACTGCGACGGTGATCTACTACAAACCCAGCACTAAGAAACGCGATTAAGGCTGAGCGATTCTAAAAGCACATCCTGTAACATAGGAACGTCTTTTCTCCTAGGATAAAGTTGATAGTGAGTGCGTGTGAGCAAGTGAATGAAATACACAACCAAGGACCAACACTTATTATCTAAACCAGGAGCTGAATTTTTCGACTTTTGCTTTTTTTTTTTAACTCTCTATTAATAATGATTATTTAGATATAGATTTGCCTTTTAACGCTTCTAGACTCAGGGTTCCGGTTTCTTCTCACTTTAATGTTGCTTTACAGCAGTATTCGGATAACACATTCAGCGTGTGTACACTTTGTAAATCCTCTGAGGAAACAGGAGTATTAATGATCTCTAATGTGCCAGCACACAGTTCTGAAACATTCCCAGTATTCCTGTGGGGCCTTTCCTCAAAACCTTTTCACGGGTATATCTTTCTTCATCGCGTCTTACATTTTTATCATATACAAATGAAGTAGATTTGAACTTTCTTTTTTTTAACTAATCAGACCAAATGAATATAAATACCAATATACAGTGTTTGTTTACATTACATCAGTATGCACAATACTTTCTATTTATATCCAAGCTAGAATCATAGTGAAATGAATTTTGTCTTCCAGAAAAAAAAAAATTCTATGCAAAGACATTCCAACCGCGAAGATAAAATTAAGAGAAATATAAAGCAGTGGATTTCTAATTCCTCTTGGACACTGTTCACATGCACAACGATATTTTCTTTAAAAAGGTATTCTTTTGTTTGAAACCACCATTTAAGGTGCTTCTTTGTGCCTTAGTGTTTTTCTTACATTACCTCCTAGGCAAAGTTTTGTACACTGACCTGTACTTCTACTCTGTGATCTGGTGAGAAAGGATCAGGGTTTATCCTCTACCTGAATAAAGGCGCACCTGCTGATAAATGTAAACGAAAGGTGCACATTTTTGTTTTTAACTCTCTCACATTTGACTTTTTGATGTCAAACTCCACATCACCTGTTTAAAACTCAACATTGAATAATATGACGTTGACTTTTCTTTCTGTAAAATAAAAAATGTAATTAAAAAAAGCATAAATAACAACAAAGATAAATGTTAACCCGTAATCGTACTTCATATATATATATATATATATATATATATATATATATATATATATATATATATATATATATTTTATAATTATATATTTCATATATCTCATTTGGGAGGCTGCCATTTGTGGCATTAAATCATAAATTAGAAACTAAGGTGTTTGAACAGGAGGTCAGCAGGGTTAGAAGTCTGTCAGAGACTCATTTTTGCTAATCTGCGATCCTGAGAACATTTTTCAACATACACTTTTTCCTTATGATAAAACTCTTTTCTAGTCAAGCAGAACACATCACAACATATCCAACATATCACACTTGATTTATATGCAGTTTACATGTTTGCATCAAAATTGAGTGACCTTCAGATAAAAAAAAAATGTTTTCAATCTATTTCACTGCACAAGATATCAGACTTTAATTCAATGTTGGTCTTTTGGGATACTTTGGTTCTTTGGGGTTAAAAGCTCAGTATAAATAAAATTTCAATAGAATTGAATCAAAGGGATCTGCAAAGATTGCTGTGTTTTTATTTCTTTCTATTTAACATGAACTTTACTATTAATACGTATTAAGTGTTTCAAAATACAAGACTTTTGTAGATCGTTCAGGCTGCAAACACAACAGAGAACTAACCGTGTACAAATACGCCACCATTAAGCAGCTGTAACACTGAATCTTGTGCTTTCCAGTTCTCTGATCGCTAACTATGCAGGGTTTCTGAGACTTGGAAACCTATGCAGGATCTACTAAAATAGTCAATTGAAGTGATCATTTTATTTAAAAAAGTGTCATCGGGTGTGCAGGAATGTCTGACCATTGTTTTTCTTCCTGTGCTTTTACTTATTCATAAACATAATTTTGGTCATTTTAATTACTTGTACTGTGCACATTTTTACCACATTTAACACACGTTCACCACATCTGGTGTAAATTTGTCTTAATTTCTTAAAAAAAAAAACACCACCAACTAAGATCATTATAAAATATTGTTATATTAATTTAGAGAAAGTGAGAAAAGCAACCTGAAGGAACGACTATATAACGTCTATAGCTGCTATAACGTAAGCAAGAACAAGAACTAACTTGTTTTGCAGACATTCCACATTCTGTAACTATAAATGGGTAAAAAGTACACATTGTATTTCAACCAATAAAATTGTAATCATAAAAAAGTAAGCCCTATAACTCAAAGCAGAATTCACAACTTTTGTAAGTAATACTTTAGAATTATGCTGCAATTAATACTAGTACACATTTTTTAATTATAAAGCATTTAAGTTTGTTCATTTTTGTTGCATGAGATACAAGATTTGCTAAATTTGAAGACTTTTAAACAGTAAGTAATTTCATTCCATTTCATCTTCTCCCGCTTATCCGTAATTCGAGTCGCGGGGGCAGCAGACTAAGCAGACTTCTCCGTGTCCAGGGATCGGGTTGTCAAGGCCCCCCGCTTTCGACTGCTGCCCAATCCTCTCAGCACCGGTCCCTTATGGTCACTCCTGCAGGTGGTGAGCCCACGGGAAGGCGGCCCCACGTCACCCTTGATTTATTTTTCTTGTAAGGGTCCCCTGGAACATAGAGGGTTAAGGGCCTTGCTCAAGGGCCCAAGAGTGGCAGCTTGGCGATACCGGGGCTTGAACCCCCGACCTTCCGATCGGTAACCCAGCGCCTATAACCGCTGGAGCCACCACTCCCCTTAGTAAGTAATAAACACTGGAAATAAAACAGACAGTAAAAGTGTGAGTGCAGAATGGAGTCTTGTCTATTTTTAAGTGAAAGAGGATTCACAATCATCCACTCGGGATCCTGCATGCTCCTTTACTCATCGTTCACAGTATCATCATCATCATCGTCCTCATTGTCATCATGGATCTCATCTAAGCCCGATGCCAATTGTTTGCTCAAGACACACATCCAAAAACCTGAAAGAAACCTGGAGTGCTATGCTTTACCCTACAGCCTTGCTATGATTGGTTATGATTTTTCTGATGTGAATGTAGTTACAAGGTAGTGGGAGGGGCTTGGTTTATGACATAGTGTTTGAGGAGGGGCTTGATTTATGATGTAGTGTTTTGATGTTTCAGGACACCTTTGGTTTAAGAGGTAATGTATTAGGGGCTTTGTTTATAATGCAATTATATTTATATATGTTAAATTAGTTTGTTTGTGGGGTGTGGCTTTGGTTTCTGATGTATTATAAAGGGCTTGGTTAATGATATTGTGTATTAATAGGATTTTGGTTATAATGTAACTTACTCTAATTGCATTGCATCCATGTTGGATGTTTTAGTTATCTGCTTTTGGGGCAGATAAAATGTATTGGTTGTGATGTACATTTTAAAGAAAGAACTCAGGCGATTATGTCCTTGTCTAATTGAGTCATTGGTCGAGTTTCGATCTTAGCCCTCTGTGTCTCTTAGTTAAGTTGCAGGTGGTGTAATGCAGCTGATAATCCTCAGAAAGATGTTTCCTTGTGAGTTGGTGGCTCAACAGGTTGGTGCTCAGCTTTGGTAATCCTTAACTGTTGTTGGTAGATGCACGGTTCAAGCCCCTCTCTTGGCCTGCTGTTATGCATTATTTAACCGTAGGTGGTGAAATACAAAAGACCTCCCCCCAAACAAAAAAATAGCTAGGCTGATGTGGACAGGTTGGGTTGGCATGTTATATCTTTGGTGGTTGATACCTGGTTCGAACCCCTCCCTGTGCCTGCAGTCCTGCTTTATTAAGCTGCGGTTGATGTAATGCGACAGATAAACCCCTCCAAAAAAAAGAGCCTACGCCACACCAGAGGTGGCGCAGTAGGTTGGTGCGGTTTGGTGTCGAGATGCGGTTGATGCCTGGTTCAAGCCCTGTATTTGACAAGCTGGTATGATGCTGTGTGAAAGGTAAGCTTAAAATACATTCCTCTGTTAATGTCTCTATGATTATTATGCAGTTTGACAATTGTAGGGGCATGTTAGCTGATATAGCATAAGGGAAAAGTGTTACTTTTGGTTTATTCAACTAAGTAGAATATATAAAAATAAAGCGTAAGAAGTATGTATGCATATATGTAGTGTGTAGTGTATATATATATATATATATATATATATATATATATATATATATATATATATATATATGTGTGTGTGTGTGTGTGTGTGTGTGTATATATATATGTGTGTAGTAAAGTGTAGTATGTATGTATATGTAGGGTAAAGTGTGTGTATATGTAGTGTGAGGTAAAGTGTGTGTGTGTGTATATGTGTGTAGTGTAGTGTAGTAAAGTGTAGTATGTATGTATATGTAGGGTAAAGTGTATGTATATGTAGTGTGAGGTAAAGTGTGTGTATATATATATATATATATATATATATATATATATATATATATATACATATATATATATATATATATATATACATATATATATATATATATATATATATATATGTGTGTGTGTATGTATGTATGTATGTATATATATATATATATATATATATATATATATATATACACACATACATACATACATACACACACACACGTATGTATGTATGTATGTATAGATAGATAGATAGATAGATAAATAGGTAGGTAGGTAGGTACATACTTAGATAGGGTAAAGTATGTGTGTAAAATTATTACTGGAAGGCCATTCAGAGCAGCATAACCCCTGTTTTCACTTGTCCGGAAGCCCCAGGTGGGAACAACTGGACTACTTCTCTCTTTTCTTCTTTTTCCGGATTTAGGTTCCCACCTCTGTTCAACCCTAACTTCCCAGAGGAGGCCTCGAACCGAGATTCTACACAGAGACTGGTATCAGGCCTTTAATCCACTGAGCCATCAGAGCTGACAGAGAAAACAGCTGCTTTGTAGGTATTTACCATTTTCTTAACACCTATAAAGAGTAAAATTATTTTAAAAACACAAAACAGAAGTATGAGCCTTGAACCCTGCTTCTCACACTAAGCCAGTTACAGCCTTAACCTATTGTGCCACCAGGAAATACAGAAAACCAGCCTTTTTTTCTTTCACTTTACATCACATGCTGCTAAAGCATCTATAAAATCAAGATGAAATCCTCAAAACAGAGCAGCTTCAAAGATCTCTTCACATACATGGCAGCTCAGACAAGCTGCTTACTGGGTGAGCTACAGGAGCTGATAGGCAGAGAGCTCTTTTCAGGACATTTATCCTGCACTTTACAATAGCCTACACTGAATAGGACTAAGATATTTTAAACCAAAGAACTAAACCTAAGACATTTGTGTTTTAATGTAAATGTTAGGTAAAATGTTGGGCTCTGATAATTAAAAACTGCAGTTCAACATCAGTGTTTCACATATACAAAAAAATAAAAATAAAAAATCACATTTCTGAACTCCTGCACACACAATTAAAACCTGGACCCTCGTTGAAGTCTGTATTTAGTAAACTCAGGTGGTTATATTGGTTGGGAGAAATTATTTATGCAGTTAAATGACTGCAGGTGAGACGCAGCTCAGGTGGAACCTGTCTGTTGTAACTTTTCCTTTCACATCTCATTGTCAGATTGGAAAAGCTACAGGATCCACAGTTGCTGGAGAGATAAAAAACAACAAAACAACAGAAGCTGGATGTATGTATATTTTAACCGTTAGTTTGTGCATTTGTCAGAAATCTGGACTGTGTCTTTCACCATCTCCTTCTTAAACATCATGTTTTCTCTTTTGCTTTTCAGTCCTTAAATGGAAGGAATTAAGTTCACCATATCACCAATCCTGCTTGTGGTACACCAGTAACACCAGTTTTAACTGTACAGCGTATACAGACCATGATAAATTCTAATTAAGTTTCATTTTAAAGACAAGATCCTTAACATCCTTCAATGGGCAAAAATAAATCAATAAAATCACATTGCATGTATAAAGCAGACTGGACGTGCATTCATGTGAACTCAGCGACATTAGGAGGATGCTAAGTTCCAGTTTGTGGTGCAAAGGATTCACAGATTCATCAAAACATCAGATTCAGTAGAAAAGCTGATTCTCAGATTACATCTGAACTGTCGTCCGTTTGCTGATCGATGATTCATATTCATTGTCTGATTTGTCTGTGTTCTGGAACCTTGTGATTTCAACCTTTTTTGTTATATTGACAGGATCCTTTGATGAATTGACTTCATCTTATCAAGTGTTGGATGAGGTGGGAGATTTCAACTTCCTGTTGGGGGAATCTTTTGCACATTAATTACAAAATCAATTGTCATTTGATGCAAAATCAGAGACTTATGAGTTACCTTTTTTTTTTTTTTTTAACCACAAAATTTCATTGAGTTTTATTTCAACAAACATATTCTTCTTGACTAACGAACCAACATTAGCGGAAGGCAAATTAAGGCAAAAGTAATGTTCCATCAACAAACTAACATTTTTGTTGTCTTAATAGAAACGGTAACAAACCAGGCCACGATTCCTTCACAGTTATATAAAAAAAGTAAAGGAAATTTACATGTGCTTGTTATAACACTCTAGATTGCTAATAAAGGTGAATTGACTTTTTGAATCTGCTATAATGTAAACAAGAACAAATTTGTGTGCACATTGTTGCAATCATTTCTCAGTTGCTTTGGAGCGTTTCTCAGATCAGAAATTAATTCACAAAACTACTTGTTCAACCTCCACATCATGTCTTCACTTGTGCACATTGTAAAAGCGTTTCTCGTTGCTTTGAACAAATTACGAATGCTTCGGTACGTTCATTTAACTGATTGTGTACAATTGTCTTCTGTTTCCTACATTATAAATTGTTTGTCATGTTGACATATTATATGAAAATATAATATACTGGTTCCCACCTGAACAGTCGTAACCCCCAAAAGCATCAGTTCATTGTATAAATCAGTGAATGCAAAATGGTTAAACCAGTTGTCGTAATCTGTGAAGATTAAATTTCTATTAAACTTTTTTTTTTTTTTTTTTTTTTGTGTGTCTGAAATTGAGGAATTGTGCAGATGAATCCTGAATGTCACCAATTAACGCGAGTTTTACGGCATCAGATTAACCAGTTCTCTAGAATAGGTCGAAGGTGAATCTCGTGAACCTTCAATAGATGAGGGTACACAGACGGAGCAAACAGTTTCTGAAAATGAATGAAGAACCAGGAAATGAACAAACACTAATACAGTACAGTAAAAGTGTGAATCCTGTCCGCTCTCCTCCCACCATATTCCACGTACAGTAATGTGTACATTTATGCAGTTGAAATTCATACAGAAGAAATTCAGCCTTGTGCATTTTCAATCATTGCAATCCAAACCAATGACAAAAGGACTTGTTAATTTGTGGGGAATGAGATAGTTCATCTCTCAAAAGTATAAACAAGTATTTGGAGAAAAGTACAGACTTTTGCAAGAAATCCAATGGTGCTGTTTGTATAAATTGATTTGAGAAATGCACCTACTGGTTTGCAAATCTTACAAATGATTGGATAAATGCTCCAAAGCAACTGAGAAAAACTGTTAACTGTAAACTGAGAAAGTACAATGTCATTCTAATATTAAGATATTTATATATAAATAAAACATTCAAATATTGCAAATAGTATATGACTATATTTGGAGAAATAATTTGAAAACACTTTTTTTATATTAAAACTTTACTTTCATAACTACATTCACAGCTATATAGATTGTTTTTTTTTGTTTTTTTTTGTTTACAAAAATAAGCAAATGTTATACAGGTACTTCAAACCACAGAGGCTACATACAGGTTTCGTTCTATCGCCAAACGATACAGCGTGTATAAAACATGCAGACCTGGACGCAGCGCTTTACCATGAAAAGTGCTCAGGCCAGTATAAATAAAGCATGTGACTCGCGGATGGCATGTCCGATAGACGGTGTAGATTTATATAATGTATCGTGCCTTACCGTTAGGAGCTTTGTAAAAAAAATACAGTATAGGTAACACGTTCACGGCAGCTTCGTTCACACACATACGCTCGGCTGAACTCTATAAAAAAATACTCGCATCACTTCAAACCAGAAAATAGTCAGCGGTGAACAGATGTGGGATCGATTTCTGTTAGGAATTTATGGGTTTCATTCTTAATCCCAGATAAAGTAAACACACTTTTTGAATAAAAATTCTTTTTCTCCCAGGATAAAAATAAAGGGACCGTTTTTTTTTTTTTTTTAAACACAAGTACGAAAACAACCGTCACTGCTTTACATTCATAGGTGTGTGTGTGTGTGTTAAGTGCTCATGGGAGTTTTACTCCAAATCTACCAAATCTGTTCTCAGGGCAGAACGGTTACATTTGACACGTTACATAACGGAAAGGGGGCGGAGTTTGAGATGTGAAATGTGCCAGATCTCAAGCTTTGACTGGGAAAAGTAAATTAGATGTCTGTCTTATTGACACAATTCAGGATTTCTCCAATCTTTGAAGCGCTTGTCAGAAAGCATTAGTACTTTGTATCTATGGAAACACAACTCCAGTTCAACCTACTCAGTCGTAACATTCTGCCCTAAAAACAGGTTTATTTACTTATCCTTCTGTAAACACACAATCCCATTAGCATTAAACATTATGGCTTTCTATATCTGTGACGTGTGTTTGTGCGAGGCTTCGCTCTCTGATAATGCAGTGTTAAAGTACCAATATCACAGTCCTGGAGACAGTCATGGCAGCCATAAAGCATCGACTGAACTGATCCATGGTTAAAATCCATCCGATGGGAAAAGCTTGTCGATAAAGAGTGCATTATAAAATGTGCATTCTGTTAAACAACAGATGAAATTAGGCTTGTGTCCAACTGGATATACAACACTATATCAGGATATTAATCAAGCTTGGGCATGTCAAGCATTTCATTTAAGAGAATTTGAACCGGATTTCTGGTCAATTTTAAGATGCTGACAAAGCACTTTGGTCGAAAGGGGCTCTTCAGACATACTATAGAGGATATTTTTAGGATTGCTCAATCTTGGTAGCTACATTCTTAACAACTTCAATGTTGCCTGAGATAGTTGTCTTTTGAAAGCTCCCTAATGCTCTTTATTCTTAAGTGTTTTAGATTGAATCAAAGATTTTACTTGGAGCCCATTCTAATTTGGAAACTGTGGTTTTTCCAGAGGAACAACCAACTAATCTTTACAATTTCAAAAATTTCTTAGAGTGTAGCTGAGCTCCCAGGGTTTTATTAGTTTGTTACCTTTTAAAGTCTAATAAAGATCCTTTTTTTTGTAAATAAGGATCATCAATTTGCTAGAAAGGTTGTACCTGGAACCCTGTTTTATTGTAAAATAACAAAGAACATTAAGCATTCCAAGTGCCTGGTGCGGTTGCATTAGACAGGTCATTCTGAAAGTTTTTTAGCTCACTGTTGCATCCTAGCTTTCCAAAAAAGGTTCCTTAAGTACCTTCAGAAACCTTCTAAGGTTTCACTGCATGGATCCCTTAAACCAAAATGTAAACAAAATGTAAATCTGAATGATATAGTAAAGAACTGTGATACAAATTTGGCCAATTTTTATGAAACAATCTCAGCACACACTTATCTCCAGGACAGGATGAATGGGAGAATGATTGTTTACTAGGTTTTTATTCCTTCCTAAGACCCTGATATCACAGATTTCTTTCTCAATCTTGTAGTGTGTCCCTTTGGTGCTTCAGTCCATCTGAGTGCTTTGCATTCTTGTTTGGTGAAGAAAAAAAAAAAAAGGTGAAGGTGAAGATCCAAGATGCATCTTCTCAATTTTCTCTGTGGTCTTTTTTTTTTTCCAGGTCCTGGAAAACTTTAGAGACGTCCCTACACAACAACGCTCAAAACCGGTAATGTAGCGCGTTCATGCTAGTTTGGATCGATGTAACATTATATTTAAAAAAACCAAAATAAAAAAAGTTCTTGGTGTGAAATCAGGAGAGCCCAAACTCAGCGAGGTTACACCAGATTCCCAAAGTGAGGTTAGCTAAAGAGAGGAAGGGGAGGAAAGAAAGACAAAGAGAGAGAGAGAGAGAGAGAGAGTTAGTTTCACCACATTTGAACTTTTCCCACCACAAAATAGCCAACAAAAATCAGGCATGTGCCAACATACTGCTAAAGAGGCAAAAGTGATGACTATCCCAAGGACATTGTAGCACAAAACTCAATATTTTCACCAATTTTGATACTTAGAATGTAACATACATGATTTATTTTTTTCTTTTACATTAGCATCATAAGCCAATAAAGTACATCCAAATAAATATATTCAGAAAGTAAATGTTTGCCACAGAAGGTTCACAGCAAGGAATTAAAAAATATATTACATAAAATGGTTTTTGCCAAGTATTGCAAATTTCCTCTGCAAAAAAAAGTGACAGAAATCCCATAATAGACCTCACACCTGAGCGAGTAAAAATTTAGCATACGATTTTTACAAATTTCACATTTAATATCGGCACATGCCTGCAGATGACGACACACCACGCCATGCATGCACTCACTATGCAAACGTAAAACGTTCCATTTCGCAAACCTTTATTGCATGAGATAGCAGAACTCCTAAAATGGATCATGATCCTGCTTTAATACAACACTTTGTTTTCTTTAAACAGTATAACAAATGTTGCTCAGCTAGCTGTAAACATGGGTTTGTATTTTGATAAATAAAATGTTTGCCAAAAAAGAGATTCAAGTAAAAAGTGGAAAAAAAAACAACACCACCAAAAACAAATGAGTCATTTGTTCAGATGGCTCTTGGAGTCCTTTCTTCTAGTTGGAGATCCTGACCTGGGTGGGCTGGGGTGAAAAGGTTAAAAGGTTAAAAGGTCAAAAAAATCCGGCGGAGAAAGAGACAAGCCAAACACCCAATGGTAAACATTCTCTCTTTCATTAGTACAAAACACTTGGGCTGGACTTTACAGTGGAAATATGAATGGAATGTGAAGTCCGATATAAGAGTAAAACTTGAAAGAGAGGATGTTTGGAACGGACCGAGTTCTTGGTCCCCTGCTGAGCAGCAGCTTTTATAAAACACCCACTTCAAACTCACACTCGCAATCATCCACTCAGGAGTTACCATGATTTGAACCCCTGCATGCTCCTTTACACATTAAATTCATTCACAAAATCATCATCATCATCATCATCATGGATCTCATCCAAAGCCCAATGCCAGTCCTCAAGACCCACATCCAGAAGCCTGAAAGGAAGGAAGAGTGCTGAGCTTTAGCCTACAGAGAAAGATCACCCGCTTCAATATCTCTGATGGTTCAGTCTAAGTTTTTTTTAAATGTAAGTAAGCATCACCTGCCAGCGCTGTACTGCTAAACAAGAGGAAACTAAAGACTAAATCTCCTAAAAATAGTAAGACCCTGTAAACAGCTAACCCCCTGGAAGGCTACTTTAATACTAACATTTAAATAATAATACAGACTATTTGATTTCTTCAATAGGGATAACACCAGTGCTTATGTCCAACATCAAGATCTCAGAAGACAGAAAAGTGTGCAGGCTTTAAGCACTTAGAGGGGGTTTTCCACCTTGAACACAGGGTTTCAAATGAAATAAACCTCTGTTCAGTTCTGGTGACGGGTTAAGAATTCGTGAACATGAATCAGATCCAATCATAAATTGCTGTTTTGTTTTGACAGATCTGATAACGACTGTCCTGAAGGTTTACTAAATCTCCTGTAGACTTGCAGTCAAGAAACTAGCTAAAATGCTAATATCCAAGCAAAGCCACGAGTTTGATTGCTAAATAAACGGGTATTTGAAGGCTGTATGGGATCATCAAAATTAAATCTTTTTAAACTTTACATTTCAAAAATATTGTTATTAGGATTTTTATGACACAGCCTTCAAATACTGTTAATCTAGGCTTTAACCCCAAGCATGTATGTTTAATTATGGATGCTGGATTGAATGGAAAGGTTTGTTAGTGGCAAAGGGCAAGACATGAATGACAAGATCTTTAAGTATCTGTTTCACAGTGTGTGTGAAAATCAGAAAAATGAAATGGAGCTAAAACTTTTTTTTTCAAATCGATGGCTCTCTCAGCCATGACGCCTTGCAGTTCAAAGATTCATAATATGAAACTGCAAAATCGAGGTTGCTTGAGCTCCAGTTCATTTCCCGCTGTTGCTCGCTATAAAGAATCATTATCTCCCCGCCGAGCTAATTTTCACCCGGAGGCAAACTGGGGGTTGAATCTGGCAGGGTTACACGGCGTAAGAACCTCCTCTCTCTTGTCCATGTGGTCTTTGTGGCACTTGATCTGGCACCGTTGGCACTCCAGAGCCAAGGGAGGCTTGATCATGTTCCACAGGGGTTTTGCGCAGGCTTCACACGTAGTAGGGAAGTGGTAGAAAATAGGCAAAAACTCATGACCCTTGTGGTGGATGAATTTCTCCCTGCCTGGAGGGGGTGCTGTGGGCTCCGAGCAGTTTTGCCCAGTCCTGTGTGTGTCATACAGAGTTGCACTACGTGACCAGCACCACATTTAAAAAAATACAAATTTAAAATCTATGTAAAGTTACTTTTCAAAGGGTTTACAAACATTTGAATAATATTTGTGATTCTAATAATTAGATCATACTAATAGCTGTTATTAGCTATTCAAACTTTTGGTTCCACAAATTTATAAGTAAAAAGTCACCTATATGTTCATAACTTTATTAGGAGAAATGAACCGTTCAGCCATACCATTAAAACCACTTGCCTAATATTTTCTTATATATTTTTTTTTATTTAACAGTTCTTCCTTGTGCTGCCAAACCAGCTCTGGACTCCACAAGACCTCTGAAGGTCTGCTGTGATATCTGGCATCAACATTTTATCAGCAGATCCTTTAAGGCCGGAAAGTGATGTGGTGTCTCCATGTATCTGCCTTTTTTTTTGTCTAGTACCTCTGGGGAATTTGGGGGCCAAGCTAACATCTTGAACCCTTTGTTTATCAATGATTTAGTGCCCATTAGGAAATAATACTGCGATTAAGCAATGCACTTGGTCTGCAACAATGTTCATGTAGGTGGTCTGTGTCAAAGTAACATTTACATGGATGCCAGGTTTTCCCAGTAGAACATTGATCAGAGTATCACACGTCCAACTTTAGGTCCCACTTTTCCCCCATTCCCACCAGTGCATTCTGGTGCATCTCTGGACACACACACACACTCACACTCACACACACACACACACACACACACACACACACACACACACACACACACACACACACTAGTTGTCTACATGATGTAAAGAAACATTTAATCAGATCAGACCACCTTTTTTGTTTTGATTGCTCCATGGTCTGACCTCAGAGTGATAGACTCTGATGGTCTGCAGCTTCACAGCCCCATATGTGACAAAGCCCTTGGCCATGTCATGGGCTACCGGCTGATCTGCTCTGGAGCACTTTCGGAAGTAATAACCGTTGCATGGGGAAAAACCCAGAAGACCTACAGTTTTGCTGATATGCTGAACCATCTAGCTAACACAGCTTGCCCCTTGTGGGAGTTGCTCACCCATGACTAAGTAAGCAAAGTTATTCACTTTACCTGTTAGTGGTTTCAACGTTATGGCTGGTCGATGTAAGAGTGAGGAAGGTTTATGTGGCTGCACCTTTTCATAATTTCTCAATGTTACAGGAAACCTCAGGGATCCAGGTCCAACACTGGACAGCGTAAAGTTTGCTCACCTGGTTTTCCCGGCCTGCAACTGACGGCTGGCTCTCCTCATCGACTGGCTGGCCTGAACTTTGGTGGGGACACGAGGAGATGAGCGGTGGCTCCACTCGGGGCCCGGGGGCTTTTTAGGGATCTTCTTAACGAGCCTGCTGACCCACTTCTGCTGCTCTTCCTGAGACGATGCCAACAGTAGGAGGTTCTTCGCCGTGGACACATCGTAGTTAACTGGAGAGACAAAAATGCACAGGGGTTCAAAATTAGTCTCCTCACATCAGTGATTGATAAGTGATGCACGAAACTAAATATAGAAATACTGTTTGTAACTTTGAGATATTTGAGGAAAGATAAGTTAATTGCATGTTCTGAAATTCAGCGTTGTAGCAACTGTAGCAAGATTTTGCAGCATTGTTTAACTTGTTTTTTTTTTTTAAAGCTCTCCTCATTGGATCATTATTGTAACAGAAATAAAGATGAATAGTGCACAAACTGTATACACTGGCCTCAGGGCCATATTCTCACCTCTACACGGTGCGATAACCTCCTCCTTCTTATCCATGTGGTCTTTGTGGCACTTGATGTGGCAACGGCGACACTCGAGTGCAGGAGGAGGCTTAAACATGTTCCACAGCGGTTTGGTGCAAGCCTCGCAGTTAGTGGGAAAATGGTAAAGCGTTGGGATGAACTCGTGCCCTTTGTGGCAGATGTAGCTGGATTTCTCTCCGATAGGCAGCGGTTCCACTTCCTGCTCTTTCTTACTCTCACCCTCGTTTGCGTAAAGGATCTGTGCAGAGAATCAGTGTGCGAGACAAGCTTTAGGAAATAAGGTAAGGCCCCGAATGAGCATTAACAAGGCATTTAGTGTCTTAAATCTACACAAAGCTCACAATGACTGTCTCCAGACCTACTAATCAGGAGAAATGGTCAGGAGAGTTCAGGCTGTAAATCTGTTATCGCACCTGGAATATTCGAGGAATTTCTTTAGCATCTGCCCGGTATACATCCGTCTGGGTGACTGAACGAACGTGGAAAAGTTTACTGAGGAAAGAAGGAGAAAAAGAGTGAGAGAGAATGCACGTGCCCAGGCAAAACCCCAGAAAGTATTGTGCAGTAGACATGTCATTTATATTAATAAATTTAATGAGCTTCATCAGTCTAAGTAGATTATTAGTATTAATATACTGAGTAACTGTATGTTATATTTATACCCTAGTTTTACTTACTATGATCTGTACTTTCACTTTAATATTTAGCATGAACTGTATTATTAGACTTAATAGTATAATAAATATTATACTGTCATATAGTATAAGATTATTATACAGTACAGACCAAAAGTTTGGACACACCTTCTCATTCAAAGAGTTTTCTTTATTTTCATGACTATGAAAATTGTAGATTCACACTAAAGGCATCAAAACTATGAATTAACACGTGTTATTATATAAATAACAAAAAAGTGTGAAACAACTGAAAATATGTCATATTGTAGGTTCTTCAAAGTAGCCACCTTTTGCTTAGATTACTGCTTTGCACACTCTTGGTATTCTCTTGATGCCTACTTTGAAGAACCTACAATATGACATATTTTTAGTTCACTTTTTTGTTATGTATATAATTCCACATGTTAATTCATAGTTTTGATGCCTTCAGTGTGACTCTACAATTTTCATAGTCATGAAAATAAAGAAAACTCTTTGAATGAGCAGGTGTGTCCAAACCTTTGGTCTGTACTGTATATATAATATATATAAACTTTTGGTCTGTACTGTATATATAATAATATTAAATATAATAATAATGAATACTATAAATAATACTATAATAAATGACGGTAAAAGATATGCTAACACACTAACAGTCACTTATAAAAAGTACTAAGTAACATTATTATGTATATTCATCTGTGCATTGGCTATAGTATTTAAAATTAATTTATTTAACACGAATGAAAGATTACAAGATTTTTACAGTGGATTTTTATAATTGTCACACACTTAAAAATGAACTATAAGTATTATAGTTTTTACTGAAGGCTTATGATTCCTTTTTCCACTTCACTGTTAACTACTACTTAATAATTATCATTAATAAATAAATAAAATTATTATTAATACTAATACAAAATCTATAATTGCAGTAGATTGGAATTAGTTCTGTTACAAATGTATAACGAGCTGTTCTACACAGTAGTACACAGTATTATATATATTTAATCTACAGTAGAATTGCATGCGTAATTATAAGAATTATTAACAGTATATAAAAGTATTAATCATACACACTCAAAGAATACGATATATTAGTTCATATGAGTGTCTGAAATAAGTGTAAGAGAAGAAGCTCACTCTATATCCAGCACCATGTAGGGATTTGACTGCTCTTTATCCTGTTCACTGTTGTAGAATAGGATCTTCTTGCTGCTCACCACCACATACTGCGGCACACACAAACACAACAGTGTCGGCTCGAGCCAAAATAAACAGCGGTGCGTAGAGAACGTATCGAAAAGCGTGTGCCGGGAACACTGCTCACTTTTCTCTCCCAGCCGAAACGCTTGGTGTTGTTCCTCACGGGGAGAGACAGCCAGCCCTCCAACCTGGTCTCTGTGTACATGGAGGACAACATACATATGAGAAAATCTTCCTGCATCGCAGGAAGGTTACATCAGAAGTGATGTCAAAGGAACTGTGAAAGTTGATGTTTGTGATATTGCTATTATTGGTAAATATACTTGTACAGCAGATATTTATATATTCTAATATTTACAGTGCATCCGGAAAGTATTCACAGCACATCACTTTCCCACATTTTGCTATGTTACAGCCTTCTACCAAAATGGATTAAATTCATTCTTTTCCTCGAGATTCTACAAACAATACCCCATAATGACAATGTGAAAGAAGTGTTTTTGAAATATTTGCAAATGTATAAAAAAGAATTACATAAAATCACATGTACATAAGTATTCACAAGCCTTTGCCATGACACTTAAGTGTTGTCACTGATCATCCTTGGCATCCTTGTTTCAATAACTTGATTGGAGTCCACCTGTGGTATATTTTGTTGATTGGACATGCTTTGGAAAGGCACACATCAGTCTATATGAGGTCCGACAGTTAACAGTGCATGTCGGAGTGTATACCAAGCCATGAAGTCCAAGGAAGACCTCTGTAGACTTCCGAGACAGGATTGTATTGAGGCACAGATCTGGAAGGGTACTGAAAAAAAAATGTCTGCAGCATCGAAGGTCCCAATGAGCACAGTGGCCTCCATCATCCATGAATGGAAGAAGTTTGGAACCACCAGGACTCTTCCTAGAGCGGAGCCACATGGCCAAACTGTGTGATCGGTGGAGAAGGGCTTTAATCAGGGAGGTGACCAAGAACACGATGGTCACACTAAAAGAGCTCCAGCGTTTCTCTGTGGGGAGAGGATAACCTTTTAGAGGAACAACCATCTCTGCAGCACTCCACCAATCAGGCCTGTATGGTAGAGTGGGCAGACACAAGCCTTCTTCTTCCCATCACACCCTTATCGCCTCTATTCCATTCACCTACATGCCCAATAAAGTCTGCCCCAATCACCAATTGTTTATTTCTAGTTACACCATCTACCACTTCATCCAACTCACTGCAGAATTTTTTCTTCTCCTCCATCTCACAGCCCACTTGTGGAGCATAGGCACTGATGACATTTATCATCATCCCTTCAACTTCCAGCTTCACATTCATCACCCTATTAGAAACTCTCTTCACGTCCACTACACTCTTACTGCACTCTTCCTTCAGAATCACCCCTACACCATTTGTCTTTCCATCCACACCATGAGGGAACAGTTTAAACCCACCTCCAATGTTCCTGCCTTACTCCCTTTCCACTTGGTCAAACTGGAGTTTGACAAAAGGCACCTGAAGGACTCTCAAACTATGATAACCAAAGAACTCTTTGGCCTGAATGCCAAGCATCATATCTGGAGGAAACCAGGCACCACTTATCATCTGGACAAATACCATCCCTACAGTGAAGCATGGTGGTGGCAGCATCATGCTGTGGGGATGCTTTTCAGCGGCAGGAACTGGGAGACTAGTCAGGATCGAGGCAAAGATGAATGCAGCAATGTACAGAGACATCCTTGATGAAAACCTGTTCCAGCTTGAGGTTTTACAAAGAAGAATGGGAGAAACTGCCCAAAAATAGATGTGCCAAGCTTGTAGCATCATACTCAAAAAGACTTGAGGCTGGTGCCAATAGTGCTTCAACTATGTACTGCGCAAAGGCGGTGAATACTTATGTACATGTGATTTTTTTTTCCCCCGTCTTTTATTTTTAATAAATTTGAAAAGATTTCAAACACACTTTTTTCACCTTGTAATGTATAGAGCATTGTTTGTAGAATTTTGAGGAAAATAATAAATTTAATCCATTTTGGAATAAGGCTGTAACAAAATGTGGGAAAAGTGAAGCACTGGGAAAACTTTCCATATGATCAACTGTATTAATATTAAATTCTGTTACTAAAAAAATGCCATGCACTATACTTATACAACAAACTCCTATTAGTATTAATATTACTAAGTAACATCTTGTACAATTGTTAGAATATTTGCAATGAGTAGTGTTAGTAGGACTAATACCATTGTAAAGAATCACATGAGCTATATAGTTATATGGTAGATAAAGATAAATCTTAATATATTATAAAACCAATTTATAGATTTCCTCACATTATAGTATAGGTCATATATTAATAAAAATTGCAAAATCATAATGCTACTGTGTACAGTAAATATTTAAAATGTTTTTAATTTTTACATTATAATATATTAATTCTTATTAAGAATTAATAACGCTATAAACTACCTTTACAGCAGATAGAATATTTATAATCAACTGTTTTCTTTATAATCAACTGTAATATTAATACTATAAAAAATAACATGCGTTTTATTTTACAATATGCACCACAATACTATAACACTAAATATGTGTACAATCAAATAAATAAATAAAAAAAGGAAAAACTATAGATATACTGTTAAAACATTAAGAATGCAATATATGATTCAGTTACAATATTTTGTACTTATTAACAATATTAACTGGAGTTGAATGGTCGATAGCAAATAATTATATCTAAACATGATTATATCAACATTATTATAACACTTCTACTATTAAATTAACTATCCTTGTGCAATTAATTTAATATTTACTTTATTAGCATTTATTTGGTTACTTTTTGTTGTTATTATTACAGTATTATATTATATTAAGTATTTGTATTAAAATCCTGTATTATTACTAGGATGAGCGCTATACTGTTAGATCAATATATTATATTTGTATATGAATAATTAAGAGTGTGACGTGTACTTGTAAGGTAGCTGTAGTTTTTATGAAGGATGGATAAATGATCAGCGATTTAAATGGCACACTGCAGATTGTCAGGAATAATGTGGACACGAAGAATCGATTAAATGATGAACCTGGCAGCGATTCATCGGTTTCGAACTCTGGACCGCTGCTCATGCTGGCCGAGTCGAGCGAGTGCACGTTGATGGAATTGAGGAGGCTTCGGAGTTGCTCGATGTCGCTGTCTTTGCTGTCCAGACCCATCTGCAGCTCGACACGCATCACTGATTCATCCGCTAGTTGCTGTAAGGGGGAAAAAAAAAAAAAAAAGCAAAAACACGTTAAAATTTGCCCCATTACACCATAAGAGTAAAAACATGACATTAGCTGAATGGGTAGTAATGTTTACTGTTGCTAAACAGAAAACAAAGCTAGGCAGCCTCCTTTATTCAAATCACCCATAAATTGTCAAAGTAATTAAACAAACTTTGAAAATCACTGGAAAAAATATATAAAAAAAACAGAGCACATGAGGTTACATTAGCAATGCTTAAAAGTTAGCACAAGGCAGCTAGCACTGCTAATTCTGCTACGAGGGTACCGTCATTATGAAACTATACTGCGGCAGTGGTTAGCGTGAAGTAGACGTACTGCCTGCATTTCGTTGATTTCTCGTTGATATTTGATGATGGTGCTGTTCAGTTTCTCTCGTTCCGATCGTAGCTCCAGCTGCAATTTCCTGTTTTCTTTCTCCTTCCTCTTCACATCCGTGTCGTTTCCACGGCGACTTCCATTGCCACGCACCTCTTTCCTGTTCATGATTTCAGCCAGCTTGTTCACAGCCTGAAAAACATGCATACAAATTATAAGCTTCATTATCACCACGGTTACAATTACCACTGGTTTGGAACAAGTTAACTTGTCGGTATAAATGTTTAGCGTTCCATTCGTTCGGCGTTTTCCGATTGCTGCGCTTTACCTGAGTCTTGAGGGTCCTCTCTGACTGCAGCTGCTTCTCATAGGCGAGCTTCATCTGTGTGATGGACTGTTCATCATTCTTTAGATTCTGCATTTCTGAAAAACCCAAAGATTTTTGGTTTTCTTACAAAGTATTCAACAGACTATTACAACATATAATGAAAAATAATCTATACGCACCATCCATTGCCTCCTTGAACTTGTTGTTTAGCTCTTCCTTCTCATTAGCCAGGTTTGCTACGTCACTCGTTAGCATGCGGTTAGCTTCCTCCAACTAACCCAACAGAAAAACATTTGTAATAGACAAACATCTATAATCAATTTGTATCTATAAGCTTGCATCAGAATTTAGCAATGAATCTCCTTAATATTTGACCCTTTTCGTTTCCCACCCTCCGATCCCCTGTGAGCTTCTTCCCTGACTGACCGAGCTGATGGTGGTGTCCTTTTCAGCAAGTTCCTGTCTGTGTCTGGCCATCATCTCCTTAATCTCAAGCTCCTTCATGATCTTCTCCTTCTCCAGATCAGAATACTGTTCCTCAGCGATAGAGCGAGCCAGCTGCTCAGAGTCGGCCTTGGTCAGGGTGATCTCCAACTGAGCGGCAAGAGAGTCCCTGATACGCGCACACACACAACAAATAAATAACAGCTTTTTAGTGAGTGTCTTCATCTCCAGATCATGCTGCACACATACACACACACGCACACACACACAGTGCTCACCTCTCCTCCTGCAGCTCCTGCAGATTCTGCTGCATGTCTTTATAAAGCTTATTCCTCTCGTCACACTCCTCCTTTAACTCCCGCACTTGAGTCTTGTACAGAGTCTACACACACATACGCACAAACACATACAAAATTAAATCACTTGTAAAACCTTGTTTGGTTCTAATCCCTTTCCACTTTAATCTGGATCAATCTGAAAGCGGCGATCAGTCTAGAAACACTCCAACATTATTTCAAAAGTTGCTGAAAACGCTTAAGTCTCATACTGCGCATGCGCAAATCTTACGACGCTTCGCCATACGTCATTTCCGCTTGGCGTTTAATTACTTTCCGGCTCTTTGTAAAAATGCGTAATGGTTTTCTGAAAGCCTCTGTTTTTACAGTACACACGGCAAATTTATAAAATTTTCAAACAGCTACGTTTTTTTTTGTTCACTACGTTTTCAAAAAACGTTTTATAGTGTTTTCCACTTTCCGTTTTCCACTTTTCTGTAGCTTCATGTCGCCCCAGACTACACACTATCGGACCCTTTTCTCACTTTCCTTATTTGGGCACAGCTTCCTGTTCTCTAACCAATATGTCTCCAGGGCTCATTTGGCCCTTTTCATTTCCACTTTCCTTGTTTGTTTCTTCCCATCCCCCCCAATAACTTTCCACAATTTACAAACCATTCAATCTTTTTTCATTGTGTAAATAATTTGGCCACAGCTTCCTGTCCTTGTGCCTCACTGCCTTTACTTGGTCATAACATCCTGTTGTTTTATGTTTGTTTTTTTATCCCTTACTCTTAGTGATGCTTGCATGTGTATGTAGCTAAACAGTCTTACTGAGAAATACTGTTCTGCCTCCAGCTGATCCTGAAGCTCCTTCATCTGTCCATCAGAATCCTGACGCTCCCTGACACACACACACGCACACACATTCAGTATAATCCCACAGACGGTGAAAAGTAGCAATACATAATATTTTGAGCTAACTCTGGTAATTAGTCACGAGTTCGTTAGTGCACGAGAATAGTGCATTGTGGGATGCTATACTTGCGAAGCTCCATGATTTGCTTCTCCAGGCTCCGCTTGATTTCCAGCAGGTGATTGATTTCCTGTTTGAGCTGCTTCTCTGATGTCTTTATGGTGCTGAGCTGCTGGTTCTGTACCTTCAGGTCATTCTGGGTCAGATTTCGCTTTTGGACCTCCTGCTCGATCTTCAGAGACAAGTTCTTCACCTGGGATACACAAACTCCATCACTGCTGCTCAAGTGTATAAATCATTCCAAAATGCTGGCTAATCACATATACATAGAAAATTACACACACCTCCTCAGTGAGCCGTTCCTTGTGTCTGTGCAGCTCATCGAGTTTGTGCAGTGCCTGTTTATAATCGCAGTCCAACATGGAGTTGTGTTTCTCCAACTCAAGCAGCTGGTTCTCTACCTGCAGTTTGGAGGAATGCTCTGCTTGCAGCTTCTGCTCCAGATCTACATACACACAAACACACACACAGATAATACAAAGTACTTATCGCACAATCACACCAACCTTTTATAATGCACTAGCCTTTCAATTATTATATACCACTTTGTCTAAAACACCCAGTCTTATTAAAAAAGCAAACCAATCGCACCCTTTACTGCCTCGGACTTCGCTCCCTCAATGGATTCGCTGATCTTGCTCTTGTCGGCAAGTCGTGCCTTCGTGGCCTTGTGCGCCGACTCTTCCTGCTCCAGACTCTGCTGCAGAACCTTCAGCTTGTACGTCATGTCAATCTCCATATTGCTCTTTTCCTATTGGATATACACACAGCATGTGGCGGGCTGATTAGAGTCTAGTATTATGCAGAGAGAAGAGAGTGCAAGCACTTTCTGCTTGTTTATTAGAAAATATTTGGGGTGTGTGTGTGTGGGTGTGTGTGTGTGTGTGTCTGTGTGTGTGTGTGTGTGTCTCACCTTCTCCAAATCAGTGAGTTTGTCCTGCAGCTGTCTCTTCTCAGTCTCAGCTTTGGACAGAACCAGTCTCACCTGCTTCACCTCGTCCTCCAGACCCGAGAGACGTGCTGGAGAAAAAAAAATTCTAATAATTTCATTTATTGCCTAATATTTTTTCCTAAGAAACTATTTCACTGCTTGTATGAAAATATCGCTGTCTTAAATTAAATTAACTTTGGACTGATCTATTTAAAGGAGTTAAAAAGAAATGATCAGAGGTGCAACGGTACACAAGATTCACGGTTTGGTAAGTACCTCTGCTTTTCAAGTCACGGTTCGGAAATGCAGAAAAAATGCAAAACACAATTTATTTTACAACAATTTTAAATAACCTGCCTGCTTGGTTTGATATACAAAATAAAATATCAAAATAAAATAGAATACACTTCTTTATTATACCGATTAAATTAATTCATTAAGTTATTAGTAATTCATTAAATTTGCACAAATTGAGTTGATTAAATACATTTAAATACAAAGAGAAATCAAAGTAAATTAATACCCGTTTGGGTGATACAGATGTGTATGTAAGAGTATGTGTTTTACATGTAATATTTAATTTCCTAAAGATATGTTCTACTATGAATACGTGTACAGTTACGCTCCTTGGAATGATGTACATGATGTGAAACTTACCCTGCAGGTCACAGATGGTCTCGGAGCGATGTGTGTGTTCTCGTTTCTCGGTGTCCAGCGCCGCCTGCAGGCTGATGTAGTCTTTCTCCAGCGTGAGTTTGCTGCTCTCCAGCAGGCAGCATTTATCCTGGAGCTCTCGCATATGCGTCTCCAGCTGCTGCAGCTGTTTACTGCCCTCCACCTGCGACTTGCGCAGACGAGCCGCCGCGTCCGACTCTGCCCGCAGAAGCGTGTTTGCCTCGTCTAGCTGAGGAGACAAATCTCATTTTTTATTATTTTAATTGTAAAATGTTTTTAGAAACTTATTAACCTTTATTGATGTTATAACAAACTGTTTATTAAAGTTTTTATGTTAAAAAAAAAAGTTCGATTTTCCAACTTCTATAAGTTAGAAGGTAGATAAAAGGGTTGCAGTGTGTGTGTGTGTGTGTGTGTGTGTGTGTGTGTGTGTGTGTGTGTGTTTACCTGTCTCTGCAGGTGGATGTTCTTCTCGTTGGAAATGTGAGAGTTCTGGTTCCTCTTCTTCATCTCCTCCAGCTGATCCCTCAGACTGTTCACTACAAAAACACACAAGTCCAACATCGAACACAACGTACACTGTGTGTGTGTGTGTGTGTGTGTGTGTGTGTGTGTGTTTGCATGCCTGTGTGTACCTTCGTTTTCGAGGCAGCGTTTGCGATCTGCCTCGTTCTCTGCCTTTCTGTGGTTCTCGACACTTTTGTGCTGAAGCAGAGCCTTTTCTCTTTCCAGTTGTCTGAGAGACGACTCCAGAGTTTTCCTACTGCTTATCTACACACACACACACACACACACACACACACACACACACACACACACACATAAGTATGCACACGGTTATAGCATTTCAGTTATAAAATCCAAATCTTTACACACACACACACACCTCCTCCTCCAGCTCTTTGGTGATTTTCTCGAATCGTGCACTGCTTGTCCTGTACTTGTGCTCGAGCTCGTCTTTGGCCTGCATCTCGATAATTAGCTGCTCCTCTAATGAGTGTAGCTTCTTTTGGAGCTGAAAACACACACACACGCACACACATACGATTAACACCATGAGGAACACACACTATCACACAACAAAGGAATATTTTATTAATAATCTACTCACCAAAACACTGTCCTGCAACACACACACACACACACAAACACACACACACACACACACACACACACACACACAGAGTTAATACCTCGGTCACAACAACTAACAGGAATATTCATATTGCACTCATTGGACAGTGTAGTATAGTGCGTATAGTGTGGACATGTGTGTGTGTGTGTGTGTGTGTGTGTGTGTGTGTGTGTGTGTGTGTGTGCACGTTTTACCTCTCCTTGAACAGAAGCAGGACGTTCTGATAAACCATTGAAAGTATTTAACAACCTGTTGAGGAAAACAAATACAGGAATTATTTGAACACACACTCACAGAAGAACCAAACATGTTATGTATTACAAAAGCCATTTGTGATTATTACAGATGGAGTGAGATCGTGAGTGAAAGAGAGAGAGAGAGAGAGAGAGAGAGAGAGAGAGAGAGAGAGAGAGAGAGAGAGAGAGAGAGAGAGAGAGCACGCAACAATAAACTCATACTTGTTTTCTTTGAAGTACGTGAATCCAACAAAAGGCAGTTGGTTCCCTACGAAGGCTTTAGGTGTTGGGAACGTCTCCACATCGCCCTTGTCATCCTCAATTTCGTCAAAATTACTCGTATCGATATCGCTGCTCAGCTCGGGGACGACGGGGGCCACGGCTGCACCAAAGAGGACAACGTGAGCACTCGGTGAAACACAGAAACACGGATTATATGCTTTGGATGCACAGCAAACACGTCGATGTAACGAGCGACTCACTGTCTCTGATGGTCTCGAAGGTCCACTGGTCGTTTTTGAAGAACGGGTGTCTCTTAATCTCTTCCACTCCGTTCCGCCCTAAACGTACCTCCCTAAAATAAAACACACAAATGCATAACCGATTAATCAACCGATAGTATTTTTAAATGGATAATGGATTTCAAATAAATAAATAAATAAAACACAACACTGAATCATGAAGATGTGCTAAAATAATAAATATGGATATAGTAATAAAAAATACATTCATAATTAATAATAATGTATTATAAACAATTACATTAATAAATATAATTAGCGCTCTCCGTGCAGCGTGCAGTCTCGTGTATTAAAAGAAACAGCACGTGGCATCAGTGGTTCGCCTCTAGAGGCCGCTCTCATAATGACAGCGACCCTTCTCAGTTGGAAAATCACTATGGATTTTTGCCGATAGCCGATAATTCCAGCAATCAAATATCAGTGGCGTTTAATCGGCAAAAACGATGAATCGGACGACCTCTATTATAAATACATCAGAAATCATGATGTGCCATTCTATAACAAATAAAAATAATAATTGAATTGCTGGAGTGATAGGGGAATACAGCAATACAAGCAATCCCATGATGCCGTTCACCTGTCGGTCAGAAATGCACAGATGATATTTTTGGCTTCCTTTGAGATCTCAACATCGTCTGGGAAGTTCAGCGAGTTCTTATGATCCATGATTTTACTGTAGGTCCCTACCAGGGAATCGGCGTAAAACGGGGTGTCACCTGTCACACAAACACACACTCACAGAATTTATAAAATAACAGAAAAAGAAAGTAACAGGACAAAATGTACGGCCCTATTTGTTTTTAACCCCCCCCTTCCCAAAAACTTACCAACAAGCATCTCAAAAATAAACACTCCGACAGACCACCAGTCACACTCGCGCCCGTAGTACCCGTCTCCACCCTGTGATTTTAGCACCTCGGGTGAGATGTAGTCGGGCGTGCCGACCGCCGTGTCACAGTGCACCATGCCCGTCTATAAATCAATCACAACACACATTTTTCAACCTGTACGCTAGCAGGAACAGCAGGAAGACCACGCTAGTCAGAAAGGCTTTCAGTCAAACACTTGCTTGGGAGAATTTTTAACACAGATGAACAGAAAACCTTTTTGGGGGGAGAAAAATGTTAGCGATAATTTATGCTAGCAGGGCACAGAATGCAGCAGTTAGCAAGAATTAGCAGAGATCATTAGAGAAGAGTAGGGTGTTATGCTAATTAGCAGAAACGGCAGTACTGAGGACATGACAGTGTGTAAACTGGTGAGCAGGACAAATTAATAAAAGGCATGGAGAGAATCTGATTTGAACGTTGGCTTTTCCATGAGAGGCGTTCAAGTCAAACTGGGACTTTTGAGTTTATAAGATAAAAGAACTCTGAAGAGAAGGAATAAAATAGCTCTTAAAAGGAAAACGGAAAGAGAAAACATTGATAAGGGGATCATTTAAAGAATTCAGTCCTAAACTAAATGATCTCTCAGAGTTGCAGGAGTTTCTATGAGTGTAATTCCGAGTCTTTGCACTAGGTGGCGACAGCAGACAGGAAAAAAATAACAAAAAAACAAAAACAACAACCTCTACTCATTCTCACCAGTCACTACACACACTTCAGTCAGGTCACTCAGAGGTGACTTCAACTCTCTGACCTTTTGCCTAACACCTGACTCCCTCAACACTTTTTTTAAACGTGTAGAAAACAAGAAGTGTAGACTATTTAGCATTTTAGCATCAAAAGAAGTGAAATACACCCCATTGAAACAAATTAAATTCGGACCAGGCCCCGGTTAAATGAAACACAGCCAATACGAGGCTTAAAAAAAAAAAACACAGCCCAGAAGAAGTCTAAACCACCCGGTCCAGATGAGGTTTGATAAACGCCATCAAGACAATGTGTGAATGAATCACAGTCAAAATCCTTTTTATCAATATCTTAACATTTACTCCAAAAGATCTCTGCAAACTGAAACACATTCCCGGAGCAGATTTATCACTCAAATATAAGTCTATCTGAAATAGGTCCCGTTCCAAATGTGCTCTTTGGAGAATAAATCTCCATGCCAAACTTGGTGACGACAAGATTCCAGAATGTTGTACACGAGACGTTCCTTTATTTATGCTACCCATAACCACTGTAGTCATTTTTTTGCAATCTGTTTTATATTCACAGAAGTAAGAGCTGTGCACTGAAAAAGCACCTCATTCCCTCTGCCGAGATGACTTTTGATGATTTGGAACACAGCCCGTGTGTAGCTACACATGCAGGAACATGCATCACCGGCTCGTCATAAACCCTTTAAACCGATTTGGGACACAGCCCCTTACCGAGTCCATCTTCATGCAGGTGCCGAAGTCGGCAAGTTTGAGATGGCCGTTGTGGTCCAGCAGCATGTTGTCGGGCTTCACGTCTCGGTGGATGAAACCCATGGAGTGGATGGCGTCCAGAGCCATGACTACCTCGGCCGTGTAGAACTTGGCCCATTTCTCGGGAACGTCGTATGTACTAGTGAGGTTGACCAGGTCTCCACCCGGCATGTATTCCATCACCATGTAGAGGAACCTGTCGTCCTGAAACGCACAGCACAGCTGGAAAGAGAGAGAGAGAGAAAGAGAGAGAGGGGAGGGAGAAAGGAAAGGAAGTTAAATAGTGGTGCGTGTGTTGTTCTTTATTATATAAGTGTACAGCTCACCATAAATGTGTGTGTGTGTGTGTGTGTGTGTGTCTGACCTGTACGACCCATGGACTGTGTGCGAACGCCATGATGTCTCTCTCCTCCCAGAAAAAAGCAGAATCCGAGCGCTTGATCATCTCAAATTTGCTCAGCAACTTCAAGGCATAAACTTTCTGAGATGCCTTGTGTCGCACCTTTTTCAGGGAAGAGAAAAAAAAAAAAAGTAATTTAAATAAATGTTAATCAATAAATACAGAATGTGCATATACAAATTAAAAGCACATGACTCCTCCCCTCAACAGTAAATTCCTGCAGTTTTCATTTGCATAATGGACCCTCACTGGCTCTTGTATCAATTACACAATAACACTCATCACATGTCTTAAATCTAAAGGCAACAAAATATATATGCAAATTAGATATGTGCCCTCTACGTTAAACCGTGTGAAATGGTCTTCATTTGCATACTGCTCTCTTATTGGGTTGTTTGTTAATGATGCAATAACACACCCATTGATGCAATACCACACCCACACCTGAGCTCCACCCATTTTCCTCTTACCAGTTGAACTTCCCCGAACGCTCCCCTGCCGATCACCTTCACCTTCTCGAAATCCTCCGGCTTCATCTGCAGTTCTCTGATATCACCCATAACTGCCTCATCTACAAACACATTTTTCACCGGTTACCTTTAATGCAAAGTGTAATTTCAGTAATACGGTGTTGTTTCTAACTATAACACGCCTAAAGTAAATCCTGATGTTTCTATTTTTACTGTGACATTTTACTGCCGGCATATACGACGTAGAACATGCTAGTTAGGTACCAGCTAGCTAACCGGGACCTCTGTTACTGTTTAGATCTGTAGAAAGTCTTTCATACCTTGTGGCTCCCGGTTGCCTAGCGACAGCATTCTTTTTACTTAAACCTCTCAAAAAAGTGAGGGGTATTTGTGAGTTTATTAGTTGATAATTCTGTAAAATGCATTCTCTTTCAAACAGACAATGGATTTGTGTGTGTGTGTGTGTGTGTGTGTGTGTGTGTGTGGGGGGGGGGGGGGCGCGTGTTAACCTTACTAATACGAGCGCAAGTAAGACTCTCCATGCGACAGCTCTAAATAAATAATTAATTTCAGAAATAAATATACACCCGGGTTGATTCACTGTCGGAGCGTTGAGTCATTCTCGCTCTGCGCTAGATAACACTCCAGTCGCCATGGTAACGGGGGAAAGTGGGATGCAGGACGGATGGAGAATTTACCAAAAGTAAACAGAGCCGCAGACGGACGTCTCTACAGCTTTTTAAACGACATTTATTATTGGGTTTCTTTTGTTTTTAGATTAATAACCTCACTGATGTTCCCTTAAAGCTTTCATAGGACCGCCAGCCTGCAGAAGAGAAGAGCAGGGGCTACAGCAACGTTTGCATTGGTGTTTACACTCGTTTCCCATTCTCAGGTGTTTATTCAGAAGAATGGTACTTTCAGAAGAACAATTTAACAAAGTTTTTTCAACAATATTCTTTTTTACATTCAACAGCATTGAATATTTCACAAAATAATTTATTATTTTAACATTTTTATAAATATAAAAAAATGAATACATTTTGGGGGCAAAGAAATTCCGACTTTGTTCCATTAAAATGAAAATAAAAAATTCATATTTAGTTTTTGCAGATTAAGTACAGATTATTCTTTCATTGATTAAGCAACCTGTTAGCTAGCTATCTTGTGTTTCGGACACACACACACACACACACACACACACACACACACACACACACACACACACACACAGACAATGAGACAACTGAACGAGACAAGTGAAAAACACAGTGACCAGATGTGGCTCAAATTCATAGCTCACATCAATACTCACATCTGTTCAGGAAGGTTTCAATGTTCTTGTTTTTGCGCAAGGCAGGAAAGCTCAGGTCTAGAACCACGGCGTTCATGGCGTCCTGGAAGAGACAGAGACAAGATAACGTCCTTATTTATCTTCTGTTTCAGAACCGCATGATAATGTTATGGATGTTAAAATGCTGATGTGACGTCAGGTACAGTTTTCTCCTGCCTTCAGAAGGACTCACTGTCTCAGTGTCCCTATGTCTTTTAAGCATAGTGTAAATGTGTAAGAGGTGTTTGATATGGGGGGGATAGGATAGGAAGGATACCAAGGATAGGAATATCTGGAATTTGTTTACTGCAGCTTTAATTTAAATAAAAAAAAGAAAAAGAAAAGCACCAAAAATTGCATTTTAGTTCCTAAAGTTAGGGTTTGTTAAAGCGTAACATTAATTATATATATTAATGATTCATGGCAATGGAAGGCCAAGACTGAGTGTGTGTGTGTGTGTGTGCGTGTGAGTACACATTTAAGCAAAAAACTGAGAAACAGGAAATGATGGAAACACAAAACTCCAGGACACTCTCTGGAGTCAGGAGCGGAATGATTGAGTTCCTCTGTGTGTGTGTGTGTGTGTGTGTGTGTGTGTGTGTGTGTGTGTGTGTGTGTGTGTGTGTGTCTGCGCGACTGTGTGTGTGTGTTTCCGGATGGGTAAAATATTATTAGTACAGCGAGTTCAAACAGTGAAATGAGGGCCATAATAGATGTGTGAGTGAGAGATATGTGTGTGTGTGTGTGTGTGTGTGTGTGACTGTTGTCTCCGGTAAGTGTTTCCACTGTGATCTCGTCTGGTATGTAAACCACAACAGACACAACAGACCTGAGTTCATGCAGTCAGCTTCAGAAGTGCGTAAAAGTATTTAATCCACTCCAATACTGTGTGTGTGTGTGTTTGTCTATGAGTTTAGAACTGATATTAATATTTTATTTCATGACAATGACTTGACCTTTAAACAGAAGACAGATGACAGCAGACTCAGCTCGAGTGAGGAATGATGTACAGAGGTGGTAGCTCAGTGGTTGAGACTATGGATTTGAAGGTGTCCAGTTCAAATCCCAGCACGACCAAGCTGCCACTGCTGGGCCCTTGAGCAAGACCCTTAATCTCAATGGCTCAGTTGTAAGTTGCGTGGGATAAGGGCGTCTCCCGAATGCCATAAATGTACAGAGTGACAAGGTGCACTGTATTTTTTTTATTTTATATATACATATAAGTTAATGCTTTGTCCATGTGTAAACTTGCACTGTTCACTCAAAAAGCTCCAGTTCCAGAGTGAAGCACTAAAGCTCACATTCTTCAGGCAAAGATGTAGCGAGGATTAAGCACCACCACTATAAGTGGGCAGCCGAACAGCATTAAAAGGTGAGATGACAAAAAAATATAATCTGTAGGACCTTAACCTTGATAACAAATATAAAGTTTTATTATATTTATATTTATCTAAAAATATGTTTTCGGTAAATATGAAAACAAAAATCTTTATTTATATTTTGTAAAAATGTACCTACACTGAGGATCACGGTCAAATCAAACCATATTAGCTGATCTAAACAGAGTTTATCTCAGGAAGATTGCCCATATGGATATTTCATCCCCAAGCTGGTTTTCAAGTCTTTTTCAAATCATGGACATCCCAGTTTTCCTTCATAATGCCTCTAAAGTCTGGCAATGTGATATGTGTACGTTGCTGTATTGCACCCCCTTTATACCTCATATACATACATATATATAAATACATTTGCAACTTTCATTTTAATGCAGAAAGAGCAGCTCCAGGGGCACGAAGGGGCAGAAAACCCACCGCTGCACCGCAGCTATAAAAGGCACAACGCAAACACAAGACAACACTTTAGACCAGATTCCACGATTAAAAATAGCAGCTGGAACGATGACGAGGGAGAAACAGGCAGAGCGAAGCAGGAGGAGAGGGAGGAGGAGGAGGGAGCGGGGGAAACCTGGACCGAGAGAAAAACTCTAAAGCCCCCCAAAAATCTCCATCCAACAACAGCAGCGCTCCAACGCCATGTTACACAATCACAATACCACGTTTCGTTCGGTATTTAATCAGGGAACTGCAAAACACACTGAGTGTTCTTTCAGGAAGAGGATGTGTAGAAAGGCAGCATTGGCACTCCGGAAACTAAAAATCTAATTTAATTTACAATTCTGGAAAATAAAACTGATTTGGGGGAGGGGTCCAATGGGTTTGGTTATTTTTTTAATTATGGGGTGTTCCTTTTTTTCATTGATAGGCTGTGTAAAGGGTGCCAATACTTTGCGCACATTACCAGATGGAAGGCAACTTAAAAAAAAATCTTTTAATTGGAATAAAAATTTTAAAAAAGTAACACACATCATCAGTATCCTCGGTCCATTATAACGTCACATGACCCAGAGCTATACGCAAGCTTGTAAGCCAGAAACGTCTTAAATCCCTGCCTGTTATTATTGTTGATGCTTGAGTTGAAAATCCCTCAAGTAGCTGCTTAAATTAGCAATGAGACGCACGTGTGCTTCAACCGCTGGGCTGCTGACATGGAAACCTTCCTCTCGGAGTCCCGACAGCTCATTACAGCGTCACAACTTCACATCGTTCTTCAGATCTACACCTACAACAGAGACGTTTTTATTAATATCACGAGTCGTCGTTAGCTTGCGCTTCAGCCAGCGTTATATCAGGTATTACACTGAAGTTGGGAAGCTCTTGTCGAGTCTAGGGGCAGTTCAGAGCTCTGACCCATGATCCTTTTTAACATGGTGGTCTGGTGTTTATTTACATTTCAATTTACATATATGCCATTTGGCAGATGCTCTTATCCAGACCGACTTACATTAACCACAGCGCTACCGCTAACTGTTCACTTCTTCTAAGCTACATTGTGGTCCATATTGTGTATGAAAGTTCCCCACGCTAACTTGATTCCTTGAGCTGTCCTATACCTTCTATATCAAGTTTCAGCCTGGCAATGAAATAGACGAGACAGCAGAGGAGACAGAAAAGTGTTACTGATATACAAAGATGCAAAGTGAAGAAGAAACAGGGCCTGGTTTATCTTTTTGTCAGCAACAAACTCACTTACTGTGATAAGTCACATTTGAGTCAGCGTTATAAACATATTTGCTTGTTAAATCCATATGCTGACTGATCTAAAGCAGTGTGGGTATATGGTATAACCAAAGGTGTAAAGCGTAGCTGAAAATCATACTGGAGTAAAAGTAGAGATGCCTTGCAAAACTTGAGAACTTGACTCATATCGAACGTAGTCTCAAAGATGCACTAATCCTTAACAGCAAGGCTCATGCAGAAAACAGCTGCTTTGTGAGGTTTTATTACTTAAAATACAACTTAAATTGTACACCTCAACACTGCATTAACCACAAGATCGACTCAACAGCCTCTTCACCATGCCAGAATGAAACAAATATCGAACAAGTCGGTCAAAAAAAGGAAATACGTGAATAAATAAACCTTAAAGCAATCTTTCAAAAATGACGGTAAACAGTAAATTACTGTAAAATTACAGTATCATGTCACTAAGTAGAAGAATCATTAGTATTCAACGGACAAATAAAATTAAAGCAATTAATAAACATTCAGAGCTGACTGATTGCAAAACGTAATTGTTAACGGTCATTGTCAATTAAAATATAGTGAAGTGAATATACATATATTGAATCATAAATGTTGTTGAGCAGAGGGTAAAAGTTGCTTTTAGAAAGTTGGCAAAATTCTTTTTTACTTAAGCACAGTAACTAAGTACATTTACTCTTATACTTTACACCACTGGATATAAACTCATGGAAAGGTACGACGTCTTTCATGTTTATGGCAAAGATACAATTTTCCAAGTAGCCTGTTGAATTAAGGGGATCGTTGTTTCTTTTGAGCTACTGTTAAAAACAATGAAGTAGCTTCGTACAGTTTTGTTGTGGTGCCTCATTTCTACTTTTAACTCTATGAACAGAGATGTTTACACTGTGCTCTAATATATTATGTGAGAAACATTTTAGTAGAATTTCAGTAAAATATACATTTAGGTTTCAGTTTTTTAAAGAAAGCATTAGGTTGGTTTCTTATATATTTTAAGATAACTGGTATCAATCTAGTTAGTTTGCCAGGTGATCTTAAAACCTACTTAAAGTGGTTGTTCGACATTATTAAGCAAGTCATTGTTTCTAATGCGATATGGGGAGGGTGAAAGCTCTTTCTGAAGATGAAAAGCGTGAAATGTCTTGGAAACAGCATGAAAACGATTGATATATTGCAGAAAAAAGATGATAAAAAAATCCAAAGATTTGTGAGTGAATCAGAACGCATTAGAATTTGATCAGATAAAAGGCTTCTGTCAGACAAAACTGAGGATATTAAAAGGTGTCTATGAAAAAAAAGCCACTGTCGTGCAGCAAACAGATATTTAAAGTTGCTGGTGTGTCTGGAGTCTCAAGAACCACTTGATGCAGGATCCTTCAGAGGATGGCGGTTGTGCATAACGCTGAATTTCAGTTCAGGATGGCTGGTGAATGGCCACCCTGTTCTAACAAACAGCAATGATTTGGGCTGGAATATTAGGAAGTGAGATGGTCGGTCCCTTTAGGATCCCTGGCGCTGTCAAAATGACCTCTGTGAGATATGTGGAGTTCCTAACAAATTTTTTCGGTATGAAAAGAAGAATTGAGCCTTCCAAAATCAAATGATTTTCATTGACATTTTAGCTTCTATGGGCATAAAAAAAAAAAAAAAAAAAAGTCATGGTGTGGCCACCATTATTCCCTGACCGCAATCCTATTGCGAACATGTATCCTCAAAGGAAGATCTATAAGGGTGGGTGGCATTATAGCTCCAAACAACAGCTCTGGGAGGCAATACTGGCATCCTCATGTGAAATACAGGCAAAGACAATAAATGGACTTAAAGTTAAATGAATTAGTTAGTTGTTAAAGTAATCTAAAAGAATGGCTCATACATTAATGCGTAACTTAAAATGTAAATCATTTTTTGTTTTCAATTTAAACGTGTTCTTTTTAAGAAAAAAAAAAATTAAATAAAAATATCCTGTCCATGGACCTTATAAAACAGACTTGAGTTTTGAGTTCATTAAAACCTGTCGAATGTTTTTAAAATGCATTCTGCATAATTATTTTGAACAAATTGGAATTTGAGATCAGACATGCTTTTCGTTGACCTTCGATTTTGTCATCAATATTTTGTTTCTCGTCGGTTCACGTAACAGTTGATCATCAGGTTTATCCTGAATATCTTCATGATTTATGTGTAAAATGTG
This sequence comes from Silurus aristotelis, assembly GCF_946808225.1. NCBI lineage: Eukaryota > Metazoa > Chordata > Actinopteri > Siluriformes > Siluridae > Silurus > Silurus aristotelis. The sequence continues at coordinate 7,099,237 of NC_139577.1, read as the reverse complement.
TGCAAAATATTGTTTGACTAGTTGACAAGTAGCTTTTATCGTCATTTTAACCAAATATAACTGATGCCGTACACAGTGAAATGAGACGTTTCTCCAAGACCCTGGTGGTAAATAACAACATTATAGAGCTACATAACAGGACACAGAGCTTAACAGAGCTAAGGACTAAAGTAAGTTGTCCCAGCCACATAAAGTGCATTGTGTGCGAACAGTGCAAACAAACAACACAAGACAGTGTGGGACGGATACACAAAACACAAAATAGTGCTGACCAGTAAACCTACTGTATATGATATACAGTACAATGTGCAAAAGAGAACCATAAAAAAAGAGTCTACTTATAAACATATACACAATGTTGTGCAAAAAACAGCAAGAGCAGCAATGGAGAGATGCAAAACAGCATGTAAACAGTATAATATGATAATATAATATGGGTGGTGCTGAAGACACTGATGTGTATAAATTGAAATGAGTATAGTGCCTGATCGCAGTTTTTTTTGTTGTGAAAAATAAAATATGGACAGATGTTGAAGTAATGAAAGAACAATGAAAGAGCACTTTATACCTCCACAGTACAGCGTGAGTCACTGGCAGCATACACACACACACACACACACACACACACACACACACACACACACACACACACACACACACACACACACACACACGGTTACACAATGTGCTAAATCGTCCCACACTCAGACAGAGGTGTTAATGTCTCATACCCACAATCATCATCATCATCAGCTTTCTCTCTTTCTCTCACACAAACAAACACACACACACACACACACACACACACACACACACACACACACACACAAAGTTCCTTACTTAAACGATCCTCATCTTATTATTGAAAACTGCATCTGGATCAATAAAGAAGTAATAAAGCAATAATGTAAGGTCCAGCGTTGGCACGGTGACGGGTCATCTGCTAAGTAGCTAATGCATTAACTTGCTCTTTTCTAAAGTGGATTTGTACAGTGTGAGGCTTTTCAGATCTGCGTTGAGTTCAAGTTCATTTCTATAGCCCTTTTCACAATGGACATTGTCTCAAAGCAGCTTTACAAAATGTATTAATTAAAGTGAAGAAAGTGTATGTATCCCTAATGAACAAGCCATGGCAACTGTGGCAAGGAAAAACTCGTTGAGATGTTATGAGGAAGAAACCTTGAGGGGAACCAGACTCAAAAAGGGGAACCCACCCTCATTTGGGCGACATCAAGAGTGTGATTATAAATCTTTAAAACCATACAGAACACTGGAAAGTGAGAACTAACATGAGTACTGGAGGGTGTGATTATGAGTAATTGTGTGTGATTATGAGTAGTCATTTGAGATCATGGACCCAGGAGCTACTAAGCAACTCATAAAATAGCTCAACATTTGCAATCATCATAGATCCAACCCCAGCTTCTCCATGCCAGCGCAACGGATGCTCAAAAAAGAAGCTTGTCACATGTACTTTAAAGTAAAATGAAATTCTTTCTTTGCATTTCACAGTGAGGTTAGGAAACTGGGGTCAGAGTGCAAAGTTACAGCAAAACTGGACAACAGAAGGTGAAGGGTCTTGCTCGAGGGCCCAAAAAGCAGCGATGCCAGGGCTTGAACCCCCAAACTTCCAATCAGTAACCCAGAGCCTTAACCACTAAGCTACCCCACTTCCCCAGTTCCCCAACAGATCTCTGATTAGCAATTCACAGCATATCTTAGTTTGATTTATTTATCGGTATACCGTCTGTAAATGCACTGTATTATACTGGTACTGCTGTACATTCATTGCGTATGTTACTTTTCAGAATTCTTACATTTTTCTACATGTATTTTGACTTACACACTTCTTACACATATGATTAATAGCTTCTGCAAGTTGTCACTGCCAGGAGCCTTTATAGTTATTTATTGTACCTATATTTACATATTTATCTGAACTTGTCAGTTTGCACAAGGCTACTATTTGAATTTCAGGTTGATGATAAACCACATTTCTTTGCTGTGTTTCTCTACTTTACAATGGCAAAGCTATTTCTTTCCATCCATCCATCCATCCATCCATCCATCCCTAAAGTGAGTACACTCCTCACATTTCAGCAACCATTTTAGTTTATCTTCTAAAGAAACAATATGATAGAAATGAAACTTGGATATATTTTAGAGTAGTCAATGTGAAGTTTGTATAGCAGTACAGATTTACTGTCCTCTGAAAATAACTCAACATACATCATTATCGTCAAAATAGCTGGCAACAAAAGTAAGGTGATAACAGCTGTACGTCATGTAACCAGGCAGAGCCACATGTCCTATTCATCATGTTCATGTTTTTGTCTGCTTGACAGGACCATACAAATTTGAGTATCTTCTATTAGAGCAGTTAAAATTAGGTGCTTTAAGAACAATTCTCTCATACTAACCACTGGATGTTCAACATAGCACCTAATGGCAAGAACTCTCTGAGGATTAAAACATTTTAATCGTTGCTCTCCACGAAGGTGGTCCAGGGTGTTACAGATCTTCTTATAGCCTCAACCACCTTTGTGGAGAGCAACGATTCAAAGGTAATTCAGTCACAGTACAGTACAGGGTCATACAGAGGTTTTCCAAGATGGGTTCTTCTCGGAACAGACTTTGCAAGAGTCCATCAAAGTTGTTGAGTCCTCGTGCTGTGCATAACTTATAGAAGCTGGCTTAAATAAAACAGACGCATGAGTGCTGCCAGCATTGCTTTAGATGTTGCAGAAGCGGAAGGTCCACTTGTCAGTGCTCAGACCGTATGCTGCGCACGGCAACAAGTCGGTTTGCAGGCCATCGCCCAGAAGGAACCCTCTTCTGAAGCGGTCTCACAAGAAAGCCCACAAACAGTTTGCTGAAGACAACCTGTCCAAAAGCATGAATTACTGGAACCATGTCCTGTGGTCTGATGAAACTAAGATGAACTTGTTTGGCTCAGATGGTGTCCAGCATGTGTGCTGACACTCTGGTGAGGTGTACCAAGATAACTGTGTTTAGCCTACAGTCAAGCATGGTGGTGGTAGCATTATGGCCTGGGGCTGCACGAATGCTGCTGGTACTGGGGAGCTGTGGTTCATCGAGGAAAACATGGATTCCAACATGCACTGTGACATTCTGAAGCAGAAAATGATGCCCTCCTTGAGAAACTGGGCTGAATGGCAGTTTTGGTGACAATTGCTTTGCTGAAGGTGATTGTGATGATTTACTACCACTTTTGGAGAGTGAATGAGGTACTTTTTGGAACTGTGATTTTATCAAAACATCACAAGCCTCTCCAATCAATGCACAAGGCTCCAAATGCTATTCTCATTCTCTCTTCAAATGTTACTCATTCTATCTATCTGTCTGTCCGTCCGTCCGTCCATCTATCTGTCAGTCTAGTGTGAGAGTGTCGGTCGTCACGGTTATCGCTGGTCGGACAGTGTCCGCTGTTTTTTGGCCTGTTCTGTATGTTGAATCAGCGGTGGAGAAGGAGAACGTCGAGAAAGAGAACTTAGTGGGTGAGCTCACAAGAAAAAGAACGAAACACGCGGGTAAAAAAAAAAAAAAAAACATGCTTGTCGTCATTATTGCTCTTGTATTTGTAACTTAGCAGACATGATTGAAAAAAGCTACACCAATCAGTTAGTGATGATCGCGCAAGGTATAAACGCTGCTTTATATATTTACAGTTGTAGCTCTTCCGGTTTCCCTGTCTGTCTGTCTGTCTGTCTGTCTGTCTGTCTGTCTGTCTGTCTGTCTGTCTGTCTGTCTGTCTGTCTGTCTGTCTATCTATCTAATCACTATTGCTCTATCTATCCATCTTTCAATTTATCATTAATTACTAGTGACTTAAACTACCAAACTTAAAATTTCTGCTTTTCAATGATTAGAATGATTAACATGGCAAATAAAAATATTAATTACGCATATAGATATCTTTTATACTGTCGCATGCTCATGTTTGCTCTCTAGCCTGTTCTCACTCGCTACTCAGCTCCCACATGATAGATCAGCTATCACAGCAACAAACTGGTAAAGTTTTAGATTTTAACTAGTGATTAAACTTTTTCCTACTTTCCCTTACTGATTAGCTGTTAAATGGAAATATAACTCGAAACTATGAATGTCAGGTTTTATTTATTAAACATGGAGTTACATTTCTGCTGTTAGAGGCATTATCATGCTAGGTTTGTTTTTGTTTTTGATAAGGTGTGAAGGAGGGATGAGGGCTGAATGTTAATGCGAAGCTTGCTGAAGCTTCACCCAATAGTATATAATACTGTGGTAAATTTCCTCATTAATCTTAATTTGGAAACTTTTTTTTGTTTAGGTAATTTTTTTCTTTAAGATTGAAATTTGGGTGAAAATAAAGTGTTTTTATTATAGTTTCTCTTTAAGGGGAAGTTGAAGAGTGAGCGAGTGAACAAGTGAGCGAGTGGTCGAGGGTGTGTCCAAGAGAGTGAGAGAAAGTTGCTGCTTTTCTGTGAGAAGGACGAGAGGGTGAGAGGAGGAACGCAGTGTGTGTGTGTGTGTTTGTAAAAATGGACAAGGCCACTATCACAGCACCTTATAAGGCAGTGTTTCTCCCTACTGCTCACACACACACACACACACACACACACACAACCACAACCACAATAAGCGAGGGAATGAGGGAGTGAGGGGGAAGGGAGATGAAGAGAATGAGGAAAGGAGGAGAGCGAACTAGACAGAAAAAAAGAGGGAGAATTACAGTGGGAAGAAAAAAAAAGTTGGAGGAGAGTAGGGAAAAATGAAATAAGTTATAAAATAAAAGAAAGACAGAAGAAACACCAAAAAGCAAGGAAGCAACAGAGAAAGGAACCAAAATAGAATATAAACAGAGATTAAATAAAAGAGAGAGAAAGAGAGAGAGAAAAAGAAAAAAAGACAGAAAGATGGAGAGAGATACAATAGACATAGAAACACAAAAAAATGGGAAAGACAGAAATAGAAAAACAATTAGAGAAATGTAAAGAAAAACAAAAACATCTATATGAAGAGACAGAAAAAAGGTGTGCGTGTGTGTGTGTGAGAGAGAGAGAGAGAGAGAGAGAGAGAGAGAGGTGGGGGGCACTGTGGGTGGGTGGACGTACATATTTGAAGCAGTAGAAGGAAGTAATTATTAGTTATTTTATTTAGTCTCTAAAAATAGAAAAAACTCTCATCCAGGTCCCCTTCATCTTAATTCCTCTGTCCATCCTTCCATTCATCTCATATCAAAAGTTCAGCAGCTCATAACGTCCCTCTTCACTCTTTTGTTACTGATTAATTCATCAGATAAATGTCCTAGAAAGATGTCATGACCTGAAAAAGTTGACAAAGTGCAAGATGGAGAGAGAGAAATGTCAGGCTGTGTGTGTGTGTGTGTGTGTGTGTGTGTGTGTGTGTGTATATATATGTGTATATATATATATATATATATATATATATATATATATATATATATATATATATATATATATATATATATATATATATATATATATATATATATATAAGAAAGAGAGAGAGAGAGAGAGAGAGAGAGAGAGAGAGAGAGAGAGAGAGAGAGAGAGAGAAAGAGAGAATAGTGCGTGTTGTGGGGTTTAGTGGTTAAGATGTCGCACTTCTGATAGGATGGTTGCGAGTTCAAATCTCAGGTCCACCAAGCTGCCACTGCTGGTCCCTTGTGCCAGGCCCCTGACCCTGACCTGCCCAGTTGTATAAATGAGATTAGTCACACTGGGTAAAGGCGTCAGCTAAATGCCATAAATGTAATTGTAATGTGTTGAAGTTTTCTCGTTCTGCTAGAGATGAACGATACGACAAAAAATATCCCATTACCATATTCGAAAACGATTCTACACAATACACCGTCATGACATGTAGAAAAAAGGGAGAAAGCTAACGGTGTAACGGGTCCTGCGGGAGAGTTAGCGCTTACCGAACATGCTAAAAGTTATGAGAAGCGAAGGGTTGACGAGTTAACAAGATGTGATGTACACACACGTGCACGCACACGTCAGCTATACCCTCTGCTGCAGGATGTTTTGTTCAACACGCAGCTGCTGATCTTCGAGACGTCATTCATCATTAATGAGCCTCAAGCTTTGCACTATAAGGGCTAAACTAATTAAATTGAGGACTTTAATTACACTAATTTACTGCTGTGGCACCACAAACACACATACACTGTGGCTATTTCGCAAAGCGTACAGAACGTGAACACTGCAATATAGTACTGTAACTGAAATGTCCTATATAACAATGATAAATAATAATTTACAGCCATGAGAATTTAATAATATATGTAGAGGATATGATGTTAAAATCGAGACAATTTGTACAAAACTAGTAGCCCAGTGGTCTGACGTTTCTTCAGGTCCTAACCCCCAACTCCAAACATCCTGCCTGCAGTTAGTAACACTTTGCCGTATTATAATCGTGGATTTGTCGTATTTTGGGGAGGTAGTAGTGGTTAAAAGTGTTGGATTATGGATCGGAAGGTCATGAGTTTAAATCCCAGCATCCCCCATCTACCACTGCTGGGTTGCTGAGCAAGGCCCCTAAACCAGCTGCAAGTTGCTCTGGATCTGGGCATCTGCCAAATGCCATCAATGTAAATGTAAATCTTGTCAAAAATCTCTGAAGACATGACGTCAAAAAATAAAGCTAGGACAAAAGTAGCAGAGATTGTTGGTGCTGCGGATAAATGTAAATAGCTAGTAGAGTTAGCTTGTTGAACCAACTGTATACATACAACCAAATGTTTACATGTACAGTGTTGGTCATTTTTACACAAACAATCCACTTGCACAACCTCCTGTACCGCATTGGTTTTCCTTGTCTCATTTTGTCTTAGTTTTTTTGCACTAATTGTTGCACATGTGCACTTTGTGTTGTTAGTTTAGAGTTTTAGTTCAGTGTTCCTTTTGTTAATTTATGTCGTTTTATGTAGCACCTTGATCCTGGGAACTCGTTGTTTTGTTTCACTATGTACTTCACCGTATGTGGTTGAAATGACAATAACGCCTACATAACTTGATTTGATAATCTAATTTGAGAATGATGCTAGTATAGATTAAGAACGATGAGAAAAGTTCAACTCCAACTCACACTTTGAGCATTTTTTTTTATACATTTTATACTTCAAATCATCAACAACAATGCCAGGGGTATAAAAAAAAAAGAAACTAGAGTGAGTGTTGTGTCACTTTGGCTTCTCACTTCGTACCGGAAATAAGATTTGTCAACTGCACATGCATGAAAACTCTCAAGAACCAATAGCGCTAGCTGCTAATCAGGAAGTGGCTAGCGGCTAACGGTAGTGCTATGGATTCAAGATTATTTATTTGTCACAAAACATAGTTATATGCAGGATACAACTTGCAATGAAATGAAAAGTTTGGAGAAAAAAAAAGAAAAATCTTGACTCTTGAATCCATAGTGCTATTGATTCTTTAGTGTTTTATGCTCAGCTTCAAGAATTTCTCTTAAAAGGAGAAAATCCGGCCAATTTAACATAACATGTGAGTGAATGAATAAAGGAAGGAAGAAATTAAGACATTTGTTAAAGTATGCTGATATAAGTAGAACAGTTAAGTACCGTAATTTCCGGACTATAAAGCACACCCTTATATAAGCCTAATATAAATTATGCACTGAATTTGACAAAGATTTTGATTTTTAACATAAATAAGCCACACCTGTCTATAAGCCACAGGTGTCTACACTGAAACTAATGAACTTTACACAGGCTTTAACGAAAGACACTAAATGCAATATGTTGCGTTTCTATTAGGAGCATAGCGGTATTTTGGGAATAGCCTGCCACTGCATTCTACCGGTATTACTGCGTGTGTGGAGACCGAGGAATATGTCCTTTTTATTTTTTGATGCTCGTTTCTAAGTTTCTTTGACTAACTTATAACGCTGTTGCCAAGAAAAAAATGTAATTGATGTAATTTGTGGCAATTTACTTGATTATTCAATTTAATCAATGTTAAAAAAAAGTGTATTGCATTAATTTTATTATTTAATAAAATATAATATAATTTATTCTATTTTAATTCAATATTATAAAATATTATTTCATATATTATTTGACCGAACAGGCATTTTATTTAAAATTACTTACAAATCTAAACTGTTCACAAATGTTTAGAACATTAAACTGCATTAAAAAAAATTACAAGCAATTTATTGTTTCGCATTTCTTCCCCCTTAACTGTACCGAAATCTAACCGGACTGTAACTTAAAAACCGAGGTCCGAACCGAACCGTGAATTTTGTGTACCGTTACACCTCTACTGATTAGTATGAAAAATGCTAGACAGACAAAAAAAAAAAACCTCTCATCTGGAGCCACTTACAATTATCTCATTTATAAACCTGAGCAGTTTGAGGGTTAAGGGTCTTGCTTAAGGGCCCAGCAGTGGCGGCTTGGTGGTGCTGGGATTCGAACTCACCACAATCAAAAGACCAACAATTTTAACCACTAAGCTTCCACGTCCCACTGCAAGCGACCCTACACTGTACAAACCCTTTCCTTTCCTTTGGGTCTCTGAACACTTTTAAACTCTTTAATATTTGACAGTTAAAGCATTGAGGTTACGCCCCTGCATGCTTTTTCAAAAGCGTTCTAAAAAGTGGAAAGTTTAAAATACCGTTGGTATGATAATGTAGGGACTGAAAGAGAACACAGATCTTTAAAAAAGCGTGACAATATTTAAACCTGTTCAACTCCAAACAAACAAAGATGGCTGACAACGTTTCAACACTGTCCGGTTGGATGCGGTCGTAAAAGATCAGCACCACTTTGCAAACCTTTAGATCACATTTTTCCTATCTTCTTGCACTTTTCCACATGTGCAGTACAGACACGTGAATGTGTTGGGTGAGCGAAAAGCAGTGTAAAGCAGAAGTAAGACAAAGATTCTGATCTGGAGCTCCCGAGATTGAACCTGATGTTTTGCTGCACACTGCTTAGTTTGCTAGCAAGCCCATTCCCTGGTCCTGAGGTATACCTGATCTATACATGATCTATGAAGGTCAATACCATAGTTGAGTCAACAATTTAACCTCTGTCCCACAGAGAGAGAGAGAGAGAGAGAGAGAGAGAGAGAGAGAGAGAGAGAGAGAGAGGGAAAGAAAGAGAGAGAGAGAGAGAGAGAGAGAGAGAGAGAGGGAAAGAAAGAGAGAGAGAGAGAGAGAGAGAGAGAGAGAGAGAGAGAGAGAAATGCATAGTAAGACACTTTTATTCACAGAGTAATCTAAAGCTCAGTCTGTAAAGTCTCGGACATGCAGCTCAGCACTTTTGCTTCTCTGAGCAGTCATGGTTCAGTGAGAAACGCTGATTCAGCTTATTCAACACAAGACAAAGAAAGAGAGAGAGACTTCACTAAAAGCTGAGGATGATTAAGCAGTAAAATTACCCTAAAACTAATTACATAATTACACTACTTCCCTGCCATTCACCCCAATTCATTACATTTAATATCATTAAGGGAAGATCAGAGTGCTTGTTATTCGGATCACATCAGCCGCCATGTCTGCTTCTTTAGCCTGCCGCCAGAGCTATGAAGTCAACATAGAATCTTAAAGAATCTATAGTTTAGTGTCATGCAAATGAAATCAGGGAGGAGGCATAGCCTAATGTGCAGAGAAGTACATAGATTACAATACTATTGCTACTACGCTATAGTGTAGTACATATACACTCCTGAACAAAATCTTAAGACTGGTCCAAGTACTCGCATTTTGCGCTGGTGGATCATAACCAGGTTGTAAGAACTTCTTCAAAATGGTTAAACAAGAAGCAAGAGCAAGAGACAAAAATGAGAGAGTAGGCAATTGTTTTTAAAACTGCATTTAAACTCAAACAGGCTGCTCATCAGCTGATCAAAAGTTTAAGACTATAGCCTTTAAAATTAAAAATCTGTGCAAAAATATGTCTTTAATGTCATTGTCCTCAACCCAAATTAAGGCCCTTACTGATGCTGATTGGAGCCCAATAACCATAAGATGGCATCTGCCAGAGAAGGACTTAAATAACAAAAAACGTCTTCGAAAGCCACGTCTCCTTCCACACCACAAACTTGCCCGTTTGAAATTTGCAAGGGAGCACCAAACATTGGACATTGAGAAAATAATTTACCCTGGATGGTCCTGATGGCTTCCAACGATACTGGCATGACAAGGAGATCCCACTGGAGAAGTTTTCTACACAACACAGTGGAGGAGGCTACATCATGATCTGGGGTCCTTTTTTCCTTCAATGGGAAAACGGAGCTTCAGGTTGTGCAGGAGCCTCAAACGGCGGCTGGCTATGCGGACATGTTGCAGCAGGCATCCCACTTGACTGAGGGCCCTCGTCTGTGTGGTAATGACTGGGTTTTTGAACAGGACAATGCTGCAGTTCACAATGCCCGCCATGACGAAGGACTTCTACCAATAACGCTGCACTTCTGAACCATCCTGCATGTTCCCCTGATCTAAATCCCCTTAAAAATGTTTGGGAATGGATGGCAAGGGAAGTATACAAAAACGGATGCCATTTCCAGACTGTGGATGCCCTTCGTCAAGGCACCACATGGAGCAACTGGAAGCCTCTTGGAAGCAGATGCATCAAGCATCCCGAAACAAGTGTTTGAAGTTATGAACAAGCACGGTGGGGCTACTTACTATGGAGTCCTTTTTTGACACTTTTAGTTCTGTTGTGGGTATTTTTGGGCTTTTGTCTTAAACTTTTGATGAACAGCCAGTTTGAGTTTAAATGCAGTTTTTCAATAAATTGCCAATCTGTATTTTTTCTCTTGCTCCTTTTACTTCTTTTGACATTTTGATACATTTTTTACAACCTGGTTATGATCCACCAACTCGAAATGCGAATACTTGGAATGTTTCCCCCACGGTCTTAAGATTTTGTTCAGAAGTGTATACACAGTTTATACAGAAGTGTGTGAATATATATATTATACACAAAAAATATATAATTAATAATTCAGTAGGATGAAAGCCATGTCTGATGTCTGTGCATATAAAGACATGATTTTTGTCTCATTATCTGCAACAGTGATTTTGCATCTCAAAAAGAATGTAAATAATGAAAAAATACATAATTTGAACTTATTTTTCATATCCACAATAATAATAATCTGAAAGAAAAAAAAGTGGAAAAATAATAAAAAAAGATAAGAAATGTCTAATTAGTTTGGACTTAAATTTGACTTAATTAGACCTACATAAGTTTTTTTTAATTTGATTGTATTTGTTTTCTATTTAAGTTTGCAATTTGAAAGAAAAAAAAAACAAAACCTGATAAATATCACAATACCTGAAGCTTTAATTCTCAACAGATTATTCCTTCAAAACGATCAAATTCCTGTCATGTGGAATCACAAAGGCTGAAATGATAAATGTGTGTGTGTGTGTGTGTGTGTGTGTGTGCGCGTGTGTTTAAAGAAGAGCGAGAGTGTGCAGATCATCTCCATCCCACACACTGCTTCTCGATTTGGCTCTCTACATCCACAATCACTCCTTCACTACAGGGAACAAAACACACACATCCTTCATCCTGCTGACAACCTGACACTCAACACAAACACACACACACACACACACACACACACACACACACACACACACACACACACACACACACACACACATACACACACACACACACACCCTCTCCACATCATCACTAACACATATAAGGTGCAGGTTTACAACAACATGACTTACAGCAACAACAATCATCACACAAGACCACAATAAATACATAAATATTTATTTATTTATTTATTTTCACCAATAAAAAAAACCCCGATGTGATTTGTTCGATTATGTAACTATGATAATTAATTTAAATATTGTTACAATAATTATCACAATGACAATTAATCACTACATTCCACAATCATATATGATAATAGATAAATGAATTGCCAGCCGATTATGAAATAGTAGCAAGCTAAAGGTTTCACAGCTGTTTAGTTATTAAATACAGATATTTTTATAAATGTTACATACAGATTTAACTGTAAACGATAATATTTTTTCATTGTTTAATAATCGTCTAGACTTTTTATATTTTATTATTTACTTATTTGCATACGACACTATTTTGCTGCCATTTTTGTTAGCAACCTTAAATAGTGTGGTACAAAACACTGTGATATCGTGATGCATATGGAATATCTGAAGTACCATGATATGATGTTTTGCTTACGTCGCACAAACCTACATCTCAGGGATTTTGATTCACTTCCTGCATTCAAGTCGTGTTTTTTTCCCCCAACTACAGTTCACTTGGAAGCGGACCAGTCGCACCTTGATCAACCTACTCCCCTCTGCCTAAAGAACCGTGATGAAAAGGGAGAACACACCAGGGCTGTAGTGTATATTGAGGAGGAACTGGTGCAGCCCTGTGTTGGATAGACTCTCTCGAATGCCAGAAGGGAGCAGAAACGGAGATAAGGAGTCATCAACATTCCAGCCTGCAGAGAGATTATCTCTGAGCTCCACAGCAGCAACACCTCTTGAGTGTTAGTGCCGTCCTCCCGACTGCTGCAAGCCTCAACCAGACACTCTCTGGAAAAACACCAGGATCAGTCATTGTTATTCAGGGCGGGGCTAGATGGCACGATGAAACGATATCCGTATTTAGATGCGATAATTAGTTAGCTTTAGAGGCTAAGTACACACAGAAAACAGCATGGAAATTGCTTCTTTTTTAATTCACGTTCGGTCTTTGATTTCATACTAGCTTCATTCATCCATTAGATTAGCAAAACATTTACATTTGTGGCATTTAGCAGCAAAACAAGTTCACTTTTACTCACCAGGGGCACCAACAATCTTTGCTTCTTTCTTCCAAGCTTTGTTTTTTTGTTTTATCTCGGTTTTGTTTCTATACGCGTTTAAAAAGAGCTCTGACAGGACAGGATTGGACAAATTTTGTGCGGACCACAATCTCATTTCGAATTTCGCAGCTTTGTATTGATTAATCGTGCAGAAATTGCAAAACTGAAGAGCACATAACATATATCCCTGCAACATATATATTCCAATCCTTTTTTTATTAAAAATATTTATGTTAATATCTGAATAAAATATCTCAGAACATCACGCTATTTTGCTGGAGTGTCTTGAACCCCTTAAAGTCGAATCCGATCATTTTCAAATTTTCTTTTTTTAACACTTTCTTTTCTTCCGTATTTTGTTGTAAAAGCTCCCGTGGCTTCACTGGAATCTAAAAAATACGTTTGCAGCATCTTTAACTTCCTGGTGGCATTGATTGTAGCTTCAAATAAAGCGATACGATATTATTTGCCGTATCGCACGTCCCTAATTCAGAAGTGGTTTTGTGATGTTTACAGGGACTCGTCTTTACACACCATGCTGACAGAAGAACAACACTCTTTTTGTTTCCAGGTTAATCAGTGACTCTCGGCTGGACCTGACCTTCGCCCTGGAGCTTGAGGTTGCCTCCTGTATCTCCATCACATATGAAACTCGCCTCATCCTCTGGAAAGCTCTTGATGGTCTCAACGTCACGACTCGAATTTATACACCACCAACACTTCCTTTTCACCAACCATACAGTCATCTGAGAGTTCCATACAACAGTAATTGGGCATTTTTTTCTCAGTTTACAAAGTCAATGTTTTTTTTTTTTCCCCCAGAAGTTGCCATTTAAAGCAGTATGAACCTCTGTACACAATAATTTATTTATTTTTTTATTTATTTATTTGTTTTTTTAGCTAGCTTATGAACATCTTAATATAATCACTTTCCTTTTGGCTTTCATAAAAAGTAAAACTGGACTCACTTGAAACAGCACATAATATGCAGAGCTGGATAGCACTACCTACTAGCTTACTAGCATAAACATAAACGTATCTGCTTTGGTTGAATTCAAATATTGAAATTGCGATAATGTTTTCAAACACACACACAGAGTTTACACAAGCTTAAGGTGGGTATTAAGTGACTAGCGTAGCAGCCAAACAAGCGAATTATACTGGATAACCGAATAATCAGCTTGAGTTAATGACTAAATGATTGAAAGTACAACTGTATGTGTGTGTATGTGAAAAGAAAGAAATATGTCAGCATCTTTGTTGTTTCACTTTACAATTTAAAAAACATGGAACATACAAACATTCAAAACATACTTCAAATGTTATTAGCTCCTGTGGTGACTAGCAAACTGACTAGCATAACAAGCTAAGTTACTAGGGGTGAAACTCTATTAGCATCCATTTCCCACAACAAGCTCTGTCTGATTAGCATCCTTTACCACAGGTAGCTTTGTCTGATTAGCATCCTTTAGAACAATTTGCTGTATGTACATAGCTATAGCAAAGCTAACACCACCATAGCTAATAACCAAAATATTAACCGAAGCTTTTTAGACTATGAAATATTTGTTAAAGCTTCTGCATTCCATCTTTTTTAAATAATTTTATGCAGCTGTTTGTTGTAAAACATTTCACAGGTTCATGTTGGCATTTACTACAATGAGGCAGTTATAGAATTGTCATTTTTGCACAATAATTTAATGAGAGAGGTTTATAATTTCTTGTCTTTCTCAGCAGTTCATGAGATCTCGGCTTGTTGCCATTCATTTTTCCAAAGAGCACAAATAGGACAAGATGTTAAAACCTACACTTCTTTATCCCAAAAATTAGCACGTGCTCAAGCCTTAAATATTCAGACAGGCACTTTTACTAAATTGGATATTCCTATTCAGAGAGGTAGCTATGTCTCGCTAGATTAGCTAGCTAAATAAAACGTTACCACAGCAAACATCCAGTTGGATCACAATTTTACACAATCCAAAAACATCACATGCAGCTTAAATGCTAATTCCATAAATGTTAACATAACATCTAAAGGTGTGTGTATGTGAGTGTATGTGCATGTATGTGAGTGTATGCAATCTCAGAAGGTAGGGGCGATTTTCCAACATGCTCCCAGTAACAAAACACACACACACACCGCTATCTCCTTCACTGAGATTAACCAGAAAGGGACAAAGGCTATAAATGGCACAGAGTTAGAGCTTGAGATCGGTTCACTCCCACACACTGCTTCTCAGCTCGACATCCACCATCCTCTTTTCTCTTCAGGTTCCTTATCCTGCTGAGAACTGCACACTCCACCTGAATTAATTTAGCAATATACACAAGAATATGATTGATGCACGCACACACACACGAACACACACACACACACACACACACCAGGCCTGTCATGCTATAATCAGTTCTCTGATCCTATATTTAAATAAATATTTATCATTAGCAGGCTAGTCTTCCCTTACAGTAATATTTACCGTAATATTTACTGACTTGACATTCCTGTTCTCGCTAGTCGAATTTGAGCTAAATTCTAGCTGTTCTAGTTAAAAACATTTTTTTGAGAAAATCTCTGCTGCGTCTCTTTCAACATACTTCAAAATTCCCTGAACACAGGGAATAGCGAATAATGTTCAGCTTTACAGAATATTATAGGAAATGCAAAGAAGTGTGATTAAACAAATGTAAGAATTATAATGGGGGGGGGGATTGCGACAATAATAGATTTAACTGCAGTCTGTTTAGAATGTATGTGCATTTAAGTCCTTGTGAAGTTGTTCCTATAAAAATGATTAACGAGAATCTACACCTTTTGATCAATCCGAATCCAGAATACAAGATCACTGTGGTGTAAATGACAATAACAGAACGTGTTACCTGGAACCCCATCTGCACTCTATTGCCGGGAATCCAAATTTTGGAAATCCCTATAATCCTGGGCTAAAACTGTGACTTTGATCACTGGATTGTTCATCAACAATATTTTATTTCATCCGATGAAGTTGTGGCATTTTTAGAATATTTTAGACTCTTTCCTGCAGTGTGACTTCTATGAAGACCGTCAAACCAGGGACCTACAGGAGCGCCAAACCTGATGACGCAATTAGTGGACAGTACAAGAGAAGAGAAGAAGGAAAAAGTAGTGTATGAGGTTTTTATTATCTAGGCAGGTCATGAACAAAATGAATGCTAAAATTGTGTGTTTTTGCTGCTAGCTATCGTTATTGAGAGAACTCAGGTCTAAATGTTGAGGATGTAAAACCTTTTCTTGTGTGCATCAGTTTTTCGTACAGACTGACATTATGACAACTGAGATCCTACAGTGTAACATAGAGGTCATGTTCCTACAGTCTGACAAGCAAAGGACTATTAAAATTGCACAGTGTATGCCCAGCGTAGCACCGCTTTCATTAGCCGTGTTAGTGTCGTACCTCTAACGCAACTACAACTGCGTTAACTTCAGATACCAAACATGTCACGACTGATGGACTACACGTGGGGGGGGGGAATAATTCTCACATCTGAACGTTGCATAATAACGTGTTAACTGCAGATTTGTCCTGAACACATTTCTGAGTCATCAGAGAATACACTTTAGGAACGAGCACTTCATTAAGAGATCTTTTCCCTGCTGCATTCCTCAGCCGTGAGTAGATGAAGCTCCTGGCTCGTCTCGACACTCGTGCCTGAGATATTATTGAGACACTTGGCTTGGCGGTGTGGCTCTGGCTTTGACATTCAGCAGTGGGGCCGCTGAAAAATGAGTCGATGCGGGTGGCGTAAACACACCAGTGTGTCTCAGAACCACTCATACACACTTCAGCACTCGATTTAACCCCCTGGGCTCGTTATTGCGAGTTACTGTGAATTCTGATTCAGATGATGATCGCAACATCCTGTGTATCATCTAACAGTCTTTCAGCATTAATCTTGCTTCTGGATTCAACCTGTACTCCACACACAATGTTCAAATATTCCAGTGACATCCCTAATAACTACAGCGACCCCATGTTAACCTGTCAAACGTTCAGCCACATTTTATTTCACATCATTGAACGCGACACTTTCGCCATTTATCTTCTGTATTTATGTCAGATGGAGAGGAATAGGAAGAGAGGCTTGCAAGTGATCAATTTTAATCACAAAAATCACATACACAAATCTCAGCTGTTCGAGTTTTATAAGTTGAATGGATCATGTGTTCATTATTTGTAAGTTAGGGGACAATGGGGGCAAAAAACGGGGCAATGGGGGTTTCTAACAGCAGAATTTTTGAATGATATTAATTATATTATGGATGCCAATGTTGTGAAAAGGACACACACACCTTATGAATGTGTTAATAAATAATGAGGTAACTGATCAGTGCGCAAGTTCGGTTTCCTTTATGACACCTATATCAAATATTTGAGTATCAGCTGGCATCTGGCATGGGCATCACTATTGTAACAGAGTCTCTCTGTGAGCCAATTTTACATGTTTAGGTATAAACTACAGAAGAAAAAAAAGAATTATAGCTTTAAATCCACACACACACACACACACACACACACACCATCAAATAATTCCAAAGGATGCAGCAGTAACACACACCAACACACCTTTAGCACACACACTGATGGACTAAACAAGGCGTGGTGCTGGAAGAGAAAACGTAGAGAGATACAGGATGGATTACAGTACACTGTACACACACTATATTTCACCGAACTTACACACACGGTTATATAAATTATACTTTAATGTGCTTAGTAATTGGAAAGTTTTCCCGAATGTTTCTGCAAAAGACACACAAACACACATAGCTTTCACATTGTTAATGCGAAGAAATAACATGTAGACGATGCATTAAAGCAGAACACAGTAACTTGTGCACCCAATCGATACTAATGCTCCTGAGAGTCCTCTAAGCACCTCGGTGCACTCTTTAGCAAAGCAGATACATTGATACGATATCAGCAGTAGTCTCTTAGCAGAATAAAAAGTGTTTGGATTAAGAAGCACCAGTCAGAGTGCAAAGTGAAGTATGGAGGGCGGAGGAAGAGAGTCATAAAATCAGCGCAACTTGTTGACGTTATGATAAATATTTATAGCTTCCGCTTCCCTGGTTCCATCCCGAGGGTTCTTTTTGTGCTGTTTTTTTGGGTTCTCTCAGGGTTCCCTGGTTTCATCTTAGCTGCCAAAAACATGCTAGTAGATGGACTGGGCAGGATATACTAGGTGGGTTGTGCTGTAATGAGCTGGTTGCCAGTACAGCATGTATTCCTCCATTTTCATACCCAGCTTTCTCAGGATAGACTCAGTGTCTACTGTGACCATGATCATGATCAAACTTCTACAGAAGACAAGTGACCCTAACCCGCAACATTATTTTATCAACGGAAACCTTCAGTTCACATTCAGGGGGAACCATTAAAGCGTGTTCTACATAGAACCCTATAACTGTGTAGCCCAAATTTTTACAAGTAAACCTATGAACAAACGTTTCGTCAAAGAGCGTACACACAGTCAACACAGAGCTTCTGAGCATCAGCAGCTAGCATTTAATAAAATATCTACACTGATCGGTGCGATCTCGTTCAAATTCTGTTCGGGTGTAGAAATGTACATGACAGGGAACGTCTTCTTCCCAGAAGGAAAACGACATGAGACTGAGGAATCTAGAAAGTGCTAAAACAGCTAAATCCTGATCCTTATCACTTATATATATTTCCACTCGCTGAATTATTTTATTCCATTGAAAGTCCACTGTGATCGGTGCTGCACTCATCCGCTGACAGCATCAACCACCATTATTTCCAGATATTCCATTACAAACAGGTGGCGTTTCTCTTTAAGTGTCATCACGACTCCTCCGTGACGATCTTCACACAAACTTTTCCAGCATTCTGACACACATCAGACCGGATCTATATCCAATCCCAGTGTTTCCATCATCACATACATAATGTTTACAGAACAATAATATCTTATGAGGCTAATTTTAAACTGGAAATCAGCCAGGACCTGATAGCACATTGATTCAGTTTCACAACTTGGAAAGAAAATCCAATCTGAAATGTTTGTACATCAGGAGTAATATCTGATCTGGTGCAGGAGTTAGCGAAACACTTAGGAACAATGAAGAGTGTGGATTTAAAGGTGGGTTTTTTTTTTTTAGGTGAGATGGTGTCTTGAACCTGAATCAGTAATCAGGGAAAGATGGTAAGAGAGAAGGGGAATGTGGGAGAGAGTGAGAAAGAGAGAGAGAGATCTGGTTATTGATATGAAAGTGGAATTCAGGATAAGAAAGATCTCTCTCCTCGTTCTGCCAGGAAACTGAGTCAGCACCACTTCCTGTCAGGTCCAGACGTCGGCTCGAGCCCTGACATGTCTGAGAAAGGTGAAAGCATCATGATCACGGGGTTTTACTAGAATAAAAGTCAAACTCAGGTGCATGGATCGAGCGAGTGAGCGCGCGCGCGCGCTTTTGGTGTATGAACAGAATTACCTCCGCGTGCAAGATGCTTCTAGAGAAGTTCATCTGCACGCGGAAAAAACAAACACCGCATCCACAACACCACCAACAATTACATCAACAGCAGCTCGTCAGCCTGCAGGAAGCAGGAGACACACTGAGAAAGTTTCACCAACAAGATGACTATATTTGGTGCGCGAGGAGGAGGATGAAGACGGAACAGTGTGTCCAAAATGGCAAAAGCACTAAAGCGCAAGCTCGCGCTCGTCTACAACTGCACCCCATCACACACGCGCGCGCGCATGGAAATAAAGAAACGCGACACAAAACGAAACAGTACTTGTGTATATCTATAGACAATCACTTCTTGGGTTACATTGTTGCAATGTGACTTTTTTCACCTCCGTGAACCGGAAACACAGAGGAAAAATATATAAACAATACAAACGTGCATGAAACATTCATGACAACTCACAAGCAAACTTTCCAGGTTGACGGCAGAGCGCGGGTCTCTGATCATGGCCTCCAGTTTCTTCTGGCGCTTCTCCATCCTACTTTCTGCTCCTGAAGACATCATCGAATCAGATCATATCCTCTTAGATTAGACAATGCTCGTGGTTCGCTCAGATCCCTGCGCGAGCTCTTGAAAACTAAACTAAACTAAACTAAACAAAAACAAAAGGAGCTCCTGCTTGGCCTGTAGGGTTTTCTGGGATCTCCGCACCACCAGCAGGAGAAAAAATGTGGATTGATCCAACCGGAAATGCTCCTCCAATTAAGTTTGAAAAGTCGGGCAGGACCCCAGCTCGGCTCCCCGCGCCATGCTCAACTTCGCCCTGATCCTCCAGAAACTGCGGGGATTTAGGAGTTTTCTTTTTTTGGGGGGGAAAAGGGGTGTTAAGAAGGGCGTTTTCTATCCCTCCCCTCTTCCTTTTCTTCTGTTTTCTTCTTCTTTTCTTCTCTTTCTGCTTTTCACGCGTTCATTCCTCCTATCCTGGTGGCTTTCTCCTTATGCGCCTCGGCGCCTCGCGCTTTTCCGCCGCCTCTTGCCGAGTCTCTCCATCAACACACTCCTCCTTCCCCCGGCGGTGTGTTTTAAAGCGAATCGGGGACGTCAGGAAAACGAGACATGGTCGCTGATTAATTCATCACGTTTGTGAGTTTTTTTTTTCCGCCGGTTCGCCTTTTGTCCGCTCGCGTCTTCGCCTTCCACCGCAGCCGTGCAGCGTTCAAGCGCGTTTACCCGAATTACCGTAAACCACCAAAGTTTCCAACACGCGCTCAAAAAATATTCGTGTCATTTCGGTACTATGAAACGGTACGTGTTTGTCCGAAACCTAACAAATAACCTGGCCCTCATCACCACACTATTCTTCCCTAATTTTACAGATAATCATAAAGCAGGATGCAGAAAAAAAGGTTCACTTTGGTACACTTCATTTTAGGGTTATTATGGGCTCCATGCATGCTTTAATATCCACACACAAACACACATGTTACACACTAAAAAAAAACTAAACGCCTCCATTCCCTGGTACTGAGAACCTCTTGTCTATTTAATGCACACAGTGTAATATGAAAAGCTCCACTCAGAAAGCTATAGTAGATCCACAATCTCCACACTTCCAGGTGATGGATACCGTATCAAATGTGTATAAGGTACTACAAGAACTGTGCATGCTTTATTGCTATTGCAATTAACACTCATCTTTCTTCATGCAGTAATCATCATGCGGTTCTTCACCACTCTGTACATTAGGGATCATCTCTGAATAATTCTAACTATATATAATTGTTCATTTCTAGCATATTCTAAATAATCGGATGGATGGATGGATGGATGCAACTTTGTCATTGCATTGTAGAGGTACACAGCAACAAAAAGCAGTTTACATATTCCAGAAGTGCAAATAGCAGAACTGTGCAAACTGACAAGTGCAGATTATTATGTAAATATATGTACAACAAATGAACATAAAGGCCCTGGTCAGTGACGACAGAAGCTGTCATCTATTGTGCAGTTGTTCATACAATGTACATGTATAATTTTGTAAATTGATTATATCCCAAATTTCTCTAAATATGTATTGTGCCTTGCACACACATTAGAACTGGGTGTGTGAGTAAATATAATTTAGATAAAGACATCAACAGCTTCTGCAGTCTATGGCCTTTATAGTTATTTGCTATACATATATTTGCATATTTATCTGCACTTGTCAGTTTGCACGATGCAATTATTATGTACTATTTACTACTTTTCCATTCTGGCAGCTGAATTTCATTTCTATTCGATGTGGTGGTGTCTTCTGTTTCCTTTTCACAAAAAACAACTGCTAAAACACAACACCAGCGTCTATTTGCGCTTATTTGTGACCTCGAACACCTCGGCTGTACGCCATGTGGTAAAAATGGAAAGAATTCCAGTAGAGAAGTTGGAATTGAGAACTTGAGGGCGCGCTTGAACGCTGCGTGATTCCTCGGTATTCCAGCAGTTCCCTCCGAGCTATTTTCCTCTGACGTCATCAGGCACGACGGCAGCGTTCCTGCAGCCATGAGCCTCAGTGGGAAGAGTTTTTACTGTCACAAATACCGACGAAGGAAAACAGATTATTTAATAATTACAGCAGCCATTGATTTTTTTTCCCCCATATATTTTCTTTATAAATACTGTTTCTACACGTGACTAAGAAAAGTAAAAGAAAAACTTATTTATGAGCATTTCTACACCTATTGCAGTCTTATTATAATGTAATTATATTAATAACAAGTACAATTTATGCTGTATTAATAATCCGGTACATTTATTTATTTAGCATTTTTTACAGCATTGATACACCAGTTTTGTTTATATTGCTATAAAAAGTGACAATGAGGTTTTAAAAAAAAAAGTAGTACATAAAAACATTCTTTAGGAAATTGTGCTTTTACTTGTAACAATGGTAAAATATATATATATATATATATATATATATATATATATATATATATATATATATATATATATATATATACACACACACACACACACACACACACACACACACACACACACACACACACACACATTAAAAAAACAGAAATAGGTTGAGTTTTTTAGTATTATATTCTATACTTTAGTGTGTACAGAACCTTTAATTATTAACCTAAAAAAAAAAAAAAAGTTTAGATAATTAATTATTTGAAATAAAGCAGATATCAGCTGCATGAGGACTTATATATTAAAGAAAACAATAAGATTTCATTTTGAATAAAGCTGAAATGATTAATGTTCTTTCATTCGCATATTTTATTAAATACACTGTATTGATGGTGGGACGGATTTTCTCCCCTACTGTAAGTGTCTATCTCAGCCGTTTACCACAGCGCCCTCTAGTGGATTCAGCGCGCTGTTACTCTGATATACTTTTTAAGGCTGCTTTTATAAAACAATAAAGATCATACTAACAATTTTTCTCACGATTAACTTTTTGCTTGTGAAATTATCGTTTTTTAATTTTATTTAAAAACTCTACTTCTAATCTTCTCATTACATTTGAGATAAAGGTATTCTTTGGTATAAAGAAGATAACCAGCTAACCAGCTACTAATCACTGACTGCTAATCCAACCAAATTGTTTAGTTTGGAAACAAATGTGATCATTTTAAAATTTCATAAATAATGATGGTTATGTAATTAAGGTCATGTAGCTAATCATAGCTAGCTAGATACCCTGACGTTAAAGTTAAATTGTATGTAATGGAGCTAAATCTACACTTGCAAATAGTTGTTGATGCTTAAATTAGACTAAAATCTTTGTGTTAAAGATCTTGTATATCTGCATCTTCTTCCAAAAACACTCACTATATAACTTTACATTATATGGCCAATCATTTGTGAACACCTGACCATAAGATAAATATGGGCTTCTTATTGAACATTTGCCATTATAATAACCGCCACACTTCTGAAAAGATGTTCCTCTGTGTGATGAAGATTGTTGCTCATTCAGCTAAGGGTGTAAAGTCAGGTAGTGATGCAGGTGAGGTGAGGAGGCCTGGGGTACAATCAGCTTTTACATTCATCCCAAAGGTGTTCAACAGGTTCAGAGCTTTAAAGCAGAAGATCTTCCACTCCAATCCATGTAAAGAATATTTTTATGGAGTTGTTTTTGTGTCAGGTTGGGGCAGGTTTCCCAAGCTCAAGTGAAGGGAAAATTTCATGACAAAGAAATACGACAAAATTGTGTGCCTCTAGGTTTGTGCTAATATTTTGGGAAGAAACACACCAAACTTCAGTGAGATCCTTTATTAAGATTTGGCAGATAATAATAAAATCTTAATTCCTATTTTTCAGAAACTGCTCTATACTTTTAATAATAGTCTAACAATAACAACCCAGATGTGAGCGTGGGTTTCATCAACAGATTAAACCTCCTCATGTGCACCTGTTTTCCACGGAGGCGTGAGTCAGCGAGCGGTGAGTCAAGCCAAACTCTGAGCTGTTTCAGTGGAACACATTAGATATGAACATGGCAGACTCTTGCTGTGATCCCTCCTCTGTCGCCCACATTCTCTTTCTCCCTGAAAGCCTCAACACGCCGTTAAAATATGGACGCCCACATGCTTGAAGACATTCACATAAGCCAAGAAAAAAAAAACTAAAAAAACAAAACAAGGTTCGACCTGTTAACTGTGTCAGTGATAAGACCAGTGGAGGAAAAGTACAAATTATATTTAATTGTCACTGTTGCTGCAGGTGTGTCGAGTTTCTGACATACAGAGATGTACAAATAACATAAATCCAAATAATAGGTAGTTTTAAAATGTTTCAAGACTAGCTTTGTTTACAAGAATATACTTTATTTACCTATCACCTTCAAAATTGTCCCCTTGCACATCAATACAGCGCTCCCAGCGTTCCTGCCACTTCTGAAATGTGTCCTGGAAGTCTTCTTTAAAAAGTGTGTCAAGCACCTTCTGCGATTCACGCTGGATCTCCACAACGGTGTCAAAATGGCAACCTTTGACCTGGGACTTCATCTTCGGGAAGAGGGTGAAGTCTGCAGCCGCCAAATATGTGAATTAAGGTGGGTGTGGAAGTGAGATCACGCTGTTTCCTGTGTGTTCACGTGTGAGGAGAGCTCGGTGACAGAGTGCAGGTCAGAATGGCAGACGTGGTAACGTACCTGGTTAGAATAGGAACCAGTCGCACAGCTCCTGATGTACACAGGACGATGTCTTTTGGCACATTGACTTATAAAGTTTGGTGCTCCCTGTGACTGTGTGTGCAGCCTTGTGCTGCTATCTGTTGGCATGTTACAAAACTAGTGTCGAAACTTTTTGATACCACCTCGTAATATTGTGTATGTCAAACATGAAATTTGAACCTAATGTACACACGTCATCATTACACAACACGTGCGAATCAAAAACTTTCAGGAACTTTAGGGGTGCAGGAATTTAAGTTTCAAGGACGACTTTATCTCCTGCTCCTTACATACTCTGCATTCAAGTGGACAGAACCTGCTGTACTGGGAAGCTTGATGCAAAAGCTGTACGAAATGGACAACATATTTCTGCCACAATTTTAATGTAGATATGTAGCCTGAAGATGCTCAAACTAGGGTCGAGCTTCATGTGTCTCATTAAAGGTCACTAAATACTTGTATGAGGTATTGAACACCATTATTAAAAAAATCGATTGTTTCCTAGAACTTTAAACATAAAGCTGCATTAGTTAAGCAGATTACAGTCAGATAATCGATTTCATTTATTAAATCATAAATGATAGCAACCATGGCAACTTTGAGTTGTATCTCATAGATCAAGTTCAAAAGGATTATTTTATATCAGGATTGTGATTTGTGATTTGTGGTTCAGTTGCTTGGGTCAGCTGAGTGTTTATTTTAGCGTAATGAAACTAGCTTCAGGTGTCAGCCATGTTAGCTTTAGCTATGCTCTATTATTAACAAATACAATCCTTAAAAGCCATTTTCACATGAAGCTTAAAAATAGCTTTAAAAAATTGCTCAAAATTTAATGTTATGGAGTCATTAAATGCCTGTTATACAAATCAAAATGATATATAAATCACAGTTCTTTGATTTGTTATAGTTTTATGAGCCTCAGTGGAAACACTTTTATAAGCACATGAGCAAATCAATAGCACCGGATTTACTAAAAGAACTTGGCACAGAAGCCAAACTTACAATATACCTGAGCACATAAATGCACTTTAAATTCATAAACGCCGAACTAATATTTAAGCATATATGCAGCTTTCATAATCGCTTAGTTGTGTAACAGACTATCGCATAACCTTCGTTGAAGAACGAGGTGTTGAAGGTCTAGAAGACATTTTCCAACTATGATATGATAAAGCAAAAAATAAAAACAAGTTCAGACAGTGACTGAAAATCCAAGAGCACTTGTTGGGCCTTTAAGTAAAACATGTTGACCTTCATCTGCTCAACCTTCCTAAATGACTCAAAACCGACACTACTAAAAGAACTCTAGATAATGGTGTAAAAATGACTTATTTCTCACATTAAAGCTCTTTGACTTATTTTATAATGTCAAATTAGCAGCCTGACATTTTTTGATTATTTTAACAATCCTAAAATAAAAATCTAAAAAACGCTATCAAGATTTTTTAGCTAAGAAAAAAGGAAATGAATCAACCCCGGGAAAGTGTGATGAAGCTGAGTAATTGTTAGCAATCTGATAATGTGCCATTCATGGATTATTCTTTTCATAGAGCAGCCATATGATAAGGGTTACAAATTAGTATTTATTTATTTATTTATTAATAAACCAAGCATATGAATTTTGTATCCGTTTAAAGGTACAAGTGTGGAATGTCAGTGATGCAAGATAGTTTCTGTTATTACTTGCCATGTTGATATTATTACTACAGTATGTTATAATATGTTATATGTTAATGTTATAGCAGCTATAACCATCCTTGGCCCAGTGTAGCAGAAAAGACAGAGATATGGAGAATGGTATAATGATGCTAAAGTTGTTATAGACACTGCAATGGGACATAGCCATAGCTACCATTTTTACACCATTTTGAATGCTTTGTTCAGTTAATGATGTTCAATAATTAGGGGGAGTGGTAGATCAGTGGTTAAGGTGCTGAGTTACTGATTGCAAGGTTGGGGGTTCAAGCCCCAGTATTGCTAAATTCCAACTTTGGGCCCTTGAGCAGGGCCCTTAACCCTCTGTGCTTCAGAAGCGCCATATCATGGCTTACCCTGTGCTTTGACCCTAGTAAGCAAGCTGGGAAATGCGAAGAAATAATTACACTGTAATGTATATGTGACAAATTAAAGCTCTTCTATTCTCTAATTTTGAGCAGATGAGTTAAAAATCTTCTTCATAAACACATTTTACTCACTAGCGTACAAAATTATTCTCGACTAACGACGAGTGTGTGTGTGTGTGTGTTTGTTTAGACCTCGAGAGCTGTCGTCAGCAGGGCTGCATTTCGGGACTCGGTTTGGTCTTATGGTGCTTCGTCGTCAGCATTAACAGTTTGTCCATTCGCATCAGCTCTTTGCCGAGTTCGGTGCAGACGCGGCTGCCGAACATCTGGTTGCTGGTGTTGGGGAGCGTTTCGGAGTACAGAGACACGTAACTGGGGAGCGGCGTCTCCGTCCTGGGGTTCCCCTGAGAGAGTGAACAGATGAAATGAGAGACGAGTTGCAAATGGAAGAATTGAAGCCATACAGGAGGCTAAAAGATGAAATGTTGTTGATGAAACGAAGACTGACTTCATACCAACTGATCAAAGTCTTTCAGAAAACTCCAGTTCTTCTCCCTGAGAACAGGTAAATTATAAAAAAGAAGATTACAGGTAAATAATAAACAAGGAATAGAGATATAAATAGTAATAAAGGTTTTCCTTAAGAGGACTTTGTACCATTACTTGAAACTTGTTCAGTTAGATATTAAAACAGGAAGGTAACAGGGTCCGTTTCTGATTTGCTCATGTAGGAGAGTTTCAATTTCTCAAAAATGAGGCGTTGAAATGCAGCAATGTGTGTTAGAATAAAATACTAATCCCCATCCAAGCAAAGTAATGGTGTCCTCATTGGATATAAAAGACACCTTGTTTGCTGTCTAGCAAACAAAAGTCCCAGGTAACACAGCACAGCTCATGTTACACATTCAATGTCATTATTAACTCATACTGTCACTTCTCTTCTGAACCCAGCCATTAGGGTTGCACAAGCCAGTGCACTCTTAGTGCCGGTTTCAAGCCCGGATAAATGGGGAGGGTTGCGTTAGGAAAAGCATCCAGCGTAAAACATGCCAAATCGAATATACTGTCACCTCTCTTCTGAATGAAAATGATGCTACATATAATATGTTTACACTCCGGGTTCTATTTCTAATATCATTACAATATAAACACTATTTTAAAATGCAAGTTTTAATTTATTTTTATTTCACTGCAACTGTATTCTATTTAATATAATGCATATTATATTTTTGTCCTCTATTCTATTTATTTATTTATTATTTATGTCAATGGTTCTTATATAGTTGACAAATATAACAAAATTAGAATTTTGCTCAGAGGATGCAGGGAACAGACATTACACTCGTTTTACAATCCTCACCGTCGAAATGGACTTTTTCCAAAGATCATCCTGTAATTATTATTAAAGAAGGAGAAGAAGAAAACTTTGAATAGTTGACAGAAAAAGAAAGAGACGATGAAGCATGACCACCACCTCTTAATACAAAAAATACAACCTCAGTGTTCTAAAAAAAAGTTAGAGCTCAAATATAAAGATGACACTAAAAAGATTTTCATAGTAAAAACACATCCATTCAAAAAATTATAGGTTCATGTAATCCAGATGTGTCCAAAGTTTGGCTCCAAGTTTAAACATGTGAAGAAGAGGTTGCAGAAGAGCTGGAAACAAGAACACGGTTACATGAAGAGCAAACACATTTGGCTCGTACTCCAAAACACTGCTGAGGTAATTAACAAAACAAATCTCACAAGACATGATGAACCACCTGAGGGCAGTGCAAAAACAAAAATATTGTAAGCAGAGGGATGGAGGGATGGAGGGAAGCAGGACAGGAATCAGAACAATACTCCAGCTATCTGAGCATTTTGGATTTGCAAATAATAATAATAATAATAATAATAATAATAATAATAATAATAATAATAATAATAATAATAACAATCTTTGATTATTGTAAAGCTCTTTAAAAGAAGGATGGAGCAGATATATAATGTGCTGTAACATCTACTGTTCATCTGATCATGAGTGTGAAGGTCCTTAACTAAAAGCTGGAAGTCTGCATTATGAGCTTATAGCATTATTGGTTTTGTGAGTTCAATGAAATAAATAAAAAAAACCCTCATCATATCGTGTATTACAATAAAAAAAAGTTTGTTTACTCTTCCCCCATTCTTAGTGTTTTGTTCGGAGTGTACACGCTGTGTGTTTGTTAGTAGTGTGGAGTTCACAGCAGGAAGCAGGGTACAGTTTTGTGTACAGTATCCACGGCTTTATGATCGCGCGCGGGACCAAGCAACCGTGTAACGCACACCGTGTACGGGGCACGCGCTCAACCGCGAACCTCTCCGTATCAGATAACAGAGAAACGGAGTGTCACTTCAAGTGCAACAAGAAGGAGACAAAAAAAGAGAAAAGGAAAGAGATGTGAGAGAGAGATAGAGGAGGTAAAAAAAAGAGAGAACGGTATAGAGGTGAAAAATAGGGGGGTGAAAGAGATTGAGAAACACAAATGTGAAAAGAGACAAAGAAAGCAGAAAGAAAAGGGAGGGAAATGTAAAAACAGAGAGAATGAGAAATGAGCGAGAGAGAGAGAGAGATGAAAGAGAGAGAGAGAGAGAGAGAGAGAGAGAGAGAGAGAGAGAGAGAGAGAGAGAGCATCGCTACACTACCATTCTTTAAGGCCGTCTCTCTCCGCGCGCACGAGCTCCCGCCAAACGCGGTCCTGCTTTACCGGGTCACGGTACTCGGAGTTTGGCTGCGGCTCGCTCGCGCTCCTCGGCGCGCTCTGCGGAGGTCTCTTCACGGACATTGAGGACCGGGAGGCCAGGGCGTCGCTGGGGCGCTCCGGTAAGCGGTACCCGGCCGAAGTGGCGCGTCTGATGCTGACTTTGCGCTCCATGTCGATTTATGATTTAAAATGCACGAGCTCTAATTTATGCTAGGAAAAAATCCAGCACGTGCACACAAACCGTGTTGACTTTAATCCCGATAAAACTCATCCCGCGCAGCTGTTGCGGTGTAACTCATCCCGCGCTCGAGGCACCGTCGTCATGACAGCGCGGAAATCAGTACGCGCGCCCTCGCGCATCCCTCACTTACACCTACAGCGCAGAGTCGACTCACCGACTGACACCGAATCGATTCTACGAGAGTCGAGCGAGCAGCCGATTCCTAAAGGAGAACAGCACGATCCTGTTCTGACAAAACCGAGGACAAGTCTGTATTGTGTCACACATCCACTACAGCAGGTTTAAAATCTCGTCCTTACATTTCTCAGCTTGTTTGGAAGTTGAGGTCAGAGCGGTCAGAGTGTTCAGAGAGCGCAGGAGCAGCCATGACACAGCTCCGCATAGAGCTAAGAAGGTTAAGGGCCTCGCTCTATTATGTTTCAACCTCTGACCTTCTGATGAGTAACCACAAAGAACCCCACTCTGCACAATGAGACCTTCTGTTAAAACTTTCTGGTCCTTCATACCAAATGATTTCTCATTTTAAAACACAGGGGATTTCACTTTGTCACATTTTGACTAATCCCTGCAAATACACGTTACTGCTTTCTATTATAACCTAGTGTTTTAATTGACAAAAAACTAATAAATTATTAAACAAATAAATCAGTAAATTAAAACCACAAACAACAATAATAATAATAACAATAACAACTAATAAGTCACATACTTTTGGAGTTAATTTACATCAATCCTCAATTTTACCTTCAATAGCCAACAAAAATAGTATTGCACGGAGTCGACTCTCGGAGTCGATTCCATTACTAAACTCTAACCCCCCCACAACTACCACGTTTGGAATCAGAAACAGAGCCGATTCCTTAGTATCTACGTTGCCCCTAGAGACAGCGGGCCGGTGTAGGGATTTTCGCTTTGTTCATTCACGGGGAAGTGAAACATCCGGTCCGGAAAGAGAACAATGAGGCTTTTAAAGGTTGAAGGGAATGAATGGATCAGAAAGAGATCATTTGAAAGACGAGATGTTAGAAACTAAACACAAACTGTCAGTTTTAGAAAGTCACACTGCTTACTGTTTTTTATTTATTTTTTATTTTTTATAATTACTACCAATACCAATAACCTTTTTACATTAAACAATTTATTCATTTTGGTGTTGATCACTTAGAAATGTTGATGATGATGATGATGATGATAATTATTACAATTTTGTTAATACAACTCACAATACAACCATAAAATTAGATTTGTTTGAATTTGACACTTAGTGACACTTAGCTTAGTGCCTCACATTTCTTTTGATCGTTGGTGAGCTGTTTCTACGAATCGTCTGGAGTCTACCTGTGGTAAATTGAATTGGTCGGACATGATTTGGAAAGGCACACACCTCTCTACAGCAGGTCTCAAAGCTGACAATGCATTTTAGAACAACAACCAAAGGAGGTCAAACTACAAAGCTCAGAAACAGGATTGTTACAAAGCACAGATCTGGGGAAGGCTACAGAAAAGTGCTGCTGCCCTGAAGATTCCCAAGAGCACAGTGGCCTCCATAATTCTCAAATGGAAGAAGTGTGGCACAACCAGGACTCTTCCAAGAGGTATGATAACAGCCAAGTCAACACAGAGCTTAGGGACAACTCTGTGAATGTTCTAGATCCCTTACTTGAACTCTATTGAATGTTGCTGGAGAGACCTGAAAGTGGCTGTCGACCGGTGTTCCTGATCCAACTTGACCCAACTTGAGAGGATTTGCCATGAAAAATGGCAGAATATCACCCAATTCTGGTGTGCAAATGCCTTTGGGAACTCCTCATTGTTTTGTTGAAAAACCATTCCAGATGACTGGATGATAAATATAAAACATTAGGTTTTTGTTTATTAGATAATTCAATAATTTGTTCTTTCATAGTTTGAAAGTCTTTAGTATTAATGTAAAATGTTTAAACATTTTTACAAATAAAGAAAAAACACCTAAGGAAAAGGTGTGTCCAAATTTTCTGGTATAGTATATATAATCCTCATGTAGTTGACAGATCAGAGATAGACTTGAATTGCACATATGGATCTTCTTCTTCTTCTTCTTTCCGCTGCTCCCATTAGGGGTCGCCACAGCGGATCATCCGTCTCCATACCCCCCTGTCCTCTACATCTGCCTCTTTCAAACCAACTACCTGCATGTCTTCCCTCACCGCATCCATAATGCTCCTCCTTGGCCTTTCTCTTTTCCTCCTTCCTGGTGGCTCCATCCTCAGCACTCTCCAAACGATATACCCCATGTTCTTCTTCTGCACATGTCCAAACCATCTCAATCTCGCCTCCCTCACCTTGTCTCCAAAACGTCCTACATGCGCTGCTCCTCGCATAAAATCATTTCTAATCCTGTCCATCTTCATGACTCCCAACGAAAACCTCAGCATCTTTAACACTGCCACCTCCAGTTCCACCTCCTGTCAATGAGTAATTGCCACAATTGCACATGGATATAATAATTAAATAATGTATTGCAATATTTTGTTCACCAGGTGGCGCTTTATTCTTTGTTTCACATCATTCAGTCGAACGAAACCGTCACAGATAAGTTAGATACTGGGAAGCACAAGCGTTTTTAACCAAAATTTAGAAGGAAATATAAATTTACCCATTTATTTTTCATGATACAAAGTAATATGCTAATGTAGAAAATATCACCTTTTACATATAGACTAATTATATAGCTAGGTATACAACAGAGACAAAGTTTGTATAAATAAAAGAGCCTGTATACACCAATCAGGCATTATGCAAAATGCATTAACCTCTTCAACAATTTGAGCTACAGCAGCTTGTCTGTTGGATCGAACCACATAAACCAGCCTTCACTTCCCATGTGCATCAATGACCATCAACCTGTCGCCTGTTCCTGTTCCTTCCTTGGACCACTTTTAATAGATACTGACCACTGCAGACCGGGAACATCCCACAAGAGCTGCAGTTTTGGAGATGCTCTGACAGTCGTCTAGCTGTCACAATTTGTCCCTTGTCAAATTCGGTCAAAATTTTACGTTTGCCCATTTTGTCTGTCAAATTTAAGGGTAAAATGTTCACTTGTTTCCTAATATATTCCACCCACTAACAGGTGCCATAATAAAGAAATGATCAGTGTTATTCACTTCACAGTTTAAAATGTTATAAGGTCATAATGTTATCCCCGTTCAGTGTAAAGTGAATAGTACAGCATATATTGTAGTGGAGTTTATAGTGTATAAATAAAAAGCATAGACAATATATTGCATGTAGTGTGGAATATATTGTATTATATATAGCGTGTACTATGGTGCATACTGAAAAAATGTATAATAGTATATAGTATATAATGTTTAATGTAATGTATAATGTAGTGTGTAGTATATAGACTGTTGTGTAGTGTATGGTATATACCTTATAGTGTAATGTATAGTATTTAGCAGTGTCGGTTGTCTGCTGGTTTAAATATTACGGTAATCACTGACATATTTAAATATTGGTTTTCCATGAATATGCATTAAATTATTTCCAATAGTTTATTCTCTACATTTCATAGTGTTTTACTAAGTTGCACTGCTCTCAGGGGTGTATGTTTATGTTCCAATTATATTTTAATCATCACGTGTTGGCAGGGTCGAAAAATCAGAATCAACAGTGTGGGAGCCTGTAATCTAAAATACATCAGAATGAAGCTGTTGCGTTGCTATTTCGAGTTGGCGACACTGAGACCATCTAGCAGGCGTAGAGGCGTGAGCATTTTCACGCCCTTTGATTGGATGGTCAGAGAGCGCATCTGTCAGAGTTCGCAGACCGCATCTCTAGCAAAAACTGCACAAGCTAAAAAATTTTCAAGTAGTCTTAAAGGGTGCTTTTTTCATTCCACAATGGCTGACAGAGAACAACAAATTGATTGGGTCAAGCTGTGGCTACAGTGAAAGGAGACTTTTTGAATTGTGTTCATTGGGTTTCTTGCTTTTGTAATGGCATTCATTGTCACTGTCTGTGACACAACGCTCTGTTCTACTACGTTTCTCTATTATATTGATGTTTTCTATTGCCATTCTATGTCATAATGGCATCGAGCGGTGGATTGACTGAGGTAGGACATCTCTGAAGGCCTAGGTGTGAAAAGCACGGCCTGAAACTAGTATTTAGTGAGTAGTGTAGTGTGTATTGTATAGCATGTATTGTCTAGTGTAATACAGAATATATTTTACAGTGTAGTTTGCAGTGTAAGGTATAGTATAGTGTATAGTATATAATACATAGCTTGTAGTGTATTATTTTAAACTCCAAATATCCAAGAACATTGCTTTTCACATACATTGTTGTTGAGGAAGAAACTCTGCTCCTGCTACACACTTCACACAAGTTGTGTACCTTGACATGACGTCGATTGTACATATGTCTGAGTCAGCAGAATTTGATGAAGAGGTATAAAAACAGCACTGACATGCACTCGGGTCTTGTCACTAGGGCACAAAAAATGACCTCTATGTTGCTGTTTGTCTGCCATGTAATACACATAAAGGGTACAGATGTGATGTGCCAAGAGCAACTGACTCACTTTTGGATAATACACATATCAGAATGTGTCACCCAACCTGAAGAGGAGATACACACACACACACACACACACACACACACACACACACACACACACACACACACACACACACACACACACACACACACACACACACACCTGTGATTAACACATGCACAAATACAGCAAGTGCCATTATGAGAACTGAAGTGTGTACAGTATGTGTTCAGGCTAAAATGTTCAGGCTGTCAGCTTATTTTATTTAATTTTATTTAATCCTCTACCCAATGCCGACATCCTGTCCTGTAAAACA
The DNA here is from genome assembly GCF_946808225.1 of Silurus aristotelis. Taxonomy (NCBI): domain Eukaryota; kingdom Metazoa; phylum Chordata; class Actinopteri; order Siluriformes; family Siluridae; genus Silurus; species Silurus aristotelis. Next base: position 7,064,833 of record NC_139577.1, on the reverse strand, counting down.
ATATATTTGCATTTATATCACAGTGCTGGTGAAGGTGTTGACTAATATGCTGTTTATATAATTTCCATAGAAACAGCTCACTCAGACTCACTAATATTTTTATATTTCTTTGTCAGGTTTTTTTTTTTTTAATTAAAGACCGAGAAAATAGAGAGGCTGGTGAGGGAAGGGTTGTTTCAGCTATAAGACAAGTTAGAGGTATCGCAGTGATTTTGCAGATGTTCTACAACAAATCTAACTATATAGGAAACGGGTCGCTCATTGGTTTAGATGTTGGACTTCTGATCAAAAGATTGTGAGTTCAAATCCCACCACTACTGCTTTGAGTAAGGCCTTTAATCCTCAAATGCTTAGTTGCATAAATAAGATTTTTATAAGTTACTTTGTCTAACGCCAACTACAATGGCAACTATAAATGCAAAAAATAGCAGTTTGTTTCACTCTTAATCAAAACCTGTAATTGTTGTCAAATTGTTGTGGTATAAGATAAAGAGAACACTTTCAGCACATGCAGTTATAGGAAACTTATTAACAGTAAGTCCACTTCAACACACAACGCAGTTGATGAATTTTCTCCAACAGCATGACACAAGGAATTTATTTCTTTACATAACACAACCCTACCAAATTGTTTGTCTTTATTCCAAACTAGATTAGTTTTTTGTCTCTTTTTGTTACGTGTACATTTCTGCCTCAGGGTAAAAAGAACAGAAGGTGAATAACACATCATGTTGCATATAAACGTCTGCTTTATTATTCTGATGCATCGTTTCAGCTTTTTGTTTTACGCTCACATTTCATAACAACTGCTGCAAACTTTACATCATACTGAAGGTAAGTTATTTTAAACACCAGCAGTCAAGAGGTCTGGTTCTGACACTCTCAGCATCTCCATCTCTCTCTTTCTCTCTCCTTCCCTCTCTCTTTTTTCCTCTCTCTCCTCACCTCAAAGAGTAAACAGAAACCGCATACTCTGAAGCCTCCTTCAATCTGGCGTATCGATTCGAACGCCTCTCCAGAGATCTCAAAATCCAGCCGTTTTTAAATGCAGCTTATTCTCACAGCCACTATTAGATCTGTTTTCACAGAGAACGATTCGTATAAAACTATTAGTCAATTTTTTCTGAAGGATAGACTTCCGATTCAGCGCACACACACATTCACATTCATACACACATACAACTCACACCCACTCTGAAACTTAGAACTTTGACTGCTCCAGTTTGTTCAACAGGCAGGAAACAAATAAACTATTGCAGAGAAACAGGACAAAGTGTTGACAAAATGACAGGAGGAGAAACTTACTAAATTTCAACATTAGTATGCGTATAAACCTTGCTTCATAGGGTTCTCAATGTTCCAACAGAGCAGACAATCTTCTCCACTGTTTTTTTTTTTTTTGCTTCAATGCTACCATGGCAACAACTACAGAAGCTAACAGAGATGTCATTAGCGTAGTGTGTAAAGTGTCAAATACTTCATTCTGACGGTGCAAAAGATCTCAGATCAAACAATTACTTTCAGTTTCAGTGTCTTCTGAATCTGGAAAAAATGAAATGTGAAATGAAATGTGAAATTAAACATAAAAAGCAGAAGATTTTAAAACATTAATTGTAACTATGTAAGATTTGTTGTTCTTTAATGTATGAAAACGATATCGTTAGTAAATTGCAATGCTAAAAGAAAAATACAAAACTTGGCAGGTTGTGGCGTTAAGGGAAATGAATCACCTTCAACCTTCAAATCAACTCTGGGTTCATCAAAACATTTTGTTATTTTCTTTTGACAGATTGACAGAAAGTGGGTTCTTATTAATCAATGATTTACCTGTCATTTGTTCTGATCTACAGGTCAGATAGTACAAAGATTTACCAAAGATCTGTTTTATTTAAACATCTTTTCACAACTTCTCTCTCTCACTCACAAACTAGTCTCACTCCCCTTCACTTGATAGGTGTCTCAAAGAAGTGTTTACCTGCATTAAACTGGGAAAGATTAACCATCATTTACTTTTTCTTTATGGAACTTGGACAAACTTTGGTGCCCCTTCTTGGATTCTCCAGATGCTAAAGCTGGAGTATCCAACTTTTTCTAATTTTCCTTTCCCCCCTTTTTATGGGAGTGTTATATAGGTAGTTTTTTGAGGGCAGTGTTTATTGGGATAGTAATAGTGTAAAGTTATAATAGCTGGTATCTGTTGATTTGGTGATCCATGCTTAAAAATTTCACATAAGTCATTTAATATACATTTTCTTTACAAACTATAAGTTGCGTGAGTTCCGAGCAAATTTCTGTTCTAAACAAAAAGCTGCCAAAACAACACCTGCTAAAACATATTTCATGTTCCAGAAATCTGCTCCTCTATTTCTTTATCACACTTTCAACTGGTCCATATGCCAACTTTAACAGCTCTGCGTTCATGTGCATCATGTAAGCATGTTTCAAATATCGTGTTTCTTTCTTTCACTCGCATGCAAACAGGTGGATGGAAGCCACACTTGAGACTAACAATCCTGTATTCATTCTGTGCTGTGTGACTGTAATCTAGTCTTTGAAGACAGCTAATTAACACAATAAGAATATGTGCCTTTGGCTAACATCACCTCCTACACACACTGATCCAACCTTCTCTTGGTGAGAAAACTTTCCTGATTTATAGTCCTTGTTAACTCTGTCCTGCGAGAATTTCCTCAGCCAGTGTGTGTGCGTGTGTAAGTGTGTTCTTGAGGTTAGACAGTATGCTAAATTAATATGAAATTTGTCACACTTACACCAAGGATACATGACTCATAATGTGATAAAAATGGTATGATGGCATTCTATTGCATCAACAGTAATATGAATTATTCTAATCTATAAGTACACTTATGGTGCGGTTTTACTCGGAGAAGGAGAATTAGAAATCATAATGAGCATGGTCAGATTTAATTTTCTCAACCTAAGTCAATAGAAGGTGATGTTACTTGAAGACTTGGAGATCAATATAAAGGTGGTCAGGCAAATAAAAAAATTTAAAAAGTGTGAGTGTGTAAGATCTAGAGATTGCATCGCCAAGAGACTAAAAGATGTGGAGACTAAAATGTCAGGAGATTAGAAGATTCTGGGCCGATTGGGCATACGGTGCCACCCAGATTTTTTTTCCTTTTAAGGTTTTTTCCGAATGCCATCTCAGGGTGTGTTTTCTTGGGACATTGGGTCACCTGGAATGAAAAACTGAAAGACTGGATGGCAGAGTGACCTGATGGAGACTTAAAAGTAAGAATATGTACTCAAAAAATTGAGACCTAGGAGACATTTGGATGAGTGACTGAAATTGAACCTAAAACAATGAAAACTGCAGACTGAAAGACTTGGAGGCTGAAAGCCTGAAAGTCTGCATAACCTAAATACTGAAGTCTTGTAGACTAGACTGTGGTGTTAGGGGACTGCAAACTGATCCGTGGGACCTGTACACCCAGAAACTGGGAAAGGAGACTGTAAGACTAAGTGACTTGCAGACTGAATGACTAATAAACACACACACACACACACACACACACACACACACACAAACACAATTACAGCAGATTCTATACTCAGCTGGAAAGTTCAGGAGAATTACTCACTGAGCTAAATGGAGATGTTTAAAGTCAGGACATAAGCTTTAGTGACTTCAAGGACACACTCATTAGCTAAAGGTCATTGTTCCTTTTATCTTCCAGCTAGAATTTGTGAAGTCTGCTCCCTCAACCCCTCACGCAGATAAAGCCTGACCTCGTCCCCGTTTCGAGCACGTAATGTGTATCTCTAGGTGAGCCGCCGCAGTAAAATGACTCTCTCTACAGCCCTTACACAATTGCTATTTTTTCCAGGAGTATGGAGGGATGATGACTGTAATTATCTCGCCCAGAAGCACTCCAGTCCAACAAACAAGAGCCTGCAAAACCACCAAACCAGAAAACCTCTGTTTGTCTGTCTGTCTCTTTCTTTGTCTATTTCACTTTCCCTCTGCCTCTATATCTCAAGATGTTTATCTGTCCCTCTTTGTCTGTCTCTTTTTATTCTGTTTCACTATTTCCCTCAATCTCTTTCACTCTCATTCTGTCTCTCTCTATGTCTCCCAACTGCTCTCTTCATCTCACTCTCCTCCTCGGTCTCGCTGCCACTCACTCACTTTATCTTTCCTCTTCTGTCTCACTATGTCTGGCTTTTACCCCCATCTATTTATGTCTCTCTTGTCTGCCTCCATGTGTTAACTCTCTCTCTCTTTTTCTCTCTTTCTCCTCTCTCTCTCTCTCTCTCTCTCTCTCTTTCTCTCTCTTTTTTGCTCTCTCATGTTAACTGGATTGGAAACAGATTTGGATTCAAATTAAATCACATATTAGAATTGAGGTTCACAAAGTGCGGAGAAGATTTTTACTAAGCATCATTTCTACACTGTACAAGAATCAATAATGTTTGTTACAAACATCTGTCTGTCTGTCTGCAAGAACAAAAAGCGGATGAAGGAAGGAAAGTTCTGAGTATTTTTTCTACTGTGGAATGGATAGTTCCCCTGCAGGAACATCATCTGGTGTTGCACCAAATAAAAGTTCTTCCACAAGGCATTTGTAGATGCAGTGGTGGGCAGTAATTAGGTAAATGTAATTCCTTACTGTACTTAAGTAGCTTTTTTACATGTGTACTTTACTGAATTATTTTTATTTGTGATTAAGTAAAAAGTAAGATATTTGACTTTGAAATGTAGTAAAGTTAAAGTAAAAGTTTCCCCAATTTGCGAAATCAGTCCTACTTTTTGTTTGTGTGAATAAAAACTGGTCAATCACGCAGATAGTTCTTTGGATACTTAAATGCATTTGAAGAACAAATACTTTTGTTCTTTTACTTAAATGAAAGTTTAACTGGAGCACATTTACTGGTTTAACTTTTAATGGCTTGTGTTTGTGTCTTCTTCATCTACCACTGTTGTAGATAATTAAATTATTTTGAAATAAATAAAACAGAATGTGCTTTTAGGTGGACATACTGTACAGGCTTTGTATCTGTAACTTTGACATTTAAGGTTACAAGCAGGTTGGAGTTCAGAAATACCCCATTTCAGTCTCTGTGTGTGTGTGTGTGTGTGTGTGTGTGTGTGTGTGTGTGTGTGTGTGTGTGTGTGTGTGTGTGTGTGAATTGGTTCGAATTGAATTGGGACGTTGCCATGCTGTATCCCATAGCTACAGCTAATCGTCTCTTTAATTACAGAGCACTCTTTTTGCTTTCGGCTTCTGCAGGGCTGAGGACAGTAATTAAACATGAAAAGCACAGAATGGACGACAGACAGACAGGGAGTGAAAGAGAGAGAGTGGGGGGGGGGAGAGAGAGAGAGAGAGAGAGAGAGAGAGAGAGAATGTGGTAAAGAGAGTGTGACGGTGAAAAAGACAGACAGAAAAAATAAGAGAGTGAGAAAGACAAAAAGCAAATCAGAGGGAGACAGATAAATGAGGCAGAGAGAGACAGACAGTTGGGAATAGCAAGAACTTGGAAATCGCTAAACTTGAATAAATAAACAAACAAATAAACAACAACAAAGAAGACAAATAAGAACAGAGACGGATAGAAATCGACAGAGTGAGGCAGACAGACAGAGATTCAAAGAAAGACAGGTGGGCAGGGAGAAAGACAGAGAGAAGCCAGAAAGCAACAGATAGAGAGACAGACAGACAAAGACAGACACTGCAAAGTCTGAAGTAGCTGAACTTCCAGGTCTATTTGTGTACATCTGATTATCTTGATGCTAGTATTCTAAATGTGTGTGCGTGTGCACTAAGCATGTACGTGACCATTTCCTATTTGTTTCCATCAAGTGTCTTCTGGCGACAGGGAGCTTGAACATACGGCTCAGTAACTAAGCAACAACCTACCGGCTCAGCTCTAAAATTAGGGAAAGCAGAAGTGACGTCAAAGTGAATAAAAAAAAAAAAGATAAAAAAATCAGAACATTTGATAGCAGAGATGGAGATCTGGATGGAACACAGGACCTTTGTTATGCCAATTCTTTATTAACACACGCACACACACACACACGCACACACACACACACACACACACACACACACACACACACACACACACACACACACACACACACACACACACAGGTGGACTCAATGCTCTATGCCGCTCGTTTATGTAATGACAAATGAAATCAATAGCGTGCAGAAACAGAGAGAAAGAAACTTTCAGCATTTACCTCCAACAGCATGCCACAGTGTTTTATTCCTCTTATACATTACCAACTTTTTTTTAAATGAGTTATTGATTTTCATGTTTAATGTTGTGGATTGTCCATAAAATATGCTTTATTATAGCAGCTTGAAACAGTGTAGTGTTCCTGATCCAATTGGCAATCATTATACATCACTGTACAGAGAGGTGAATGTCAAGGAGGAAAACCCAAACATCACTTATATAAATAACACCAATAAAAAAAAAGACTGAACAGACCATACACACAAATGCACAGATGAGACACCATAAGTGATACGAGTGAATTCTCACCTACTGGTGTGATGTTTAGGATTAAATGTCTGCTCTTTTATAGTGATACAGTTAGTCGAAGCTCTGCCGTAACCATGACAGCTCTGTGTATGTATAAAATATATATATTTGGATAGATAGATAGATAGATAGATAGATAGATAGATAGATAGATAGATAGATAGATAGATAGATAGATAGATAGATAGATAGATAGATAGATAGATAGATAGATTGATTGATTGATTGATTGATTGATTCTCTTCATTCTATGCTCAGTACCCCATCATGACAAAGTGAAAACAGAATTCTAGAAATGTCTGTAATTTTTTATTTTTTTTTATTAAAAACCAAACAAACAAAAATATGACATGTACATAAGTATTCAGACCCTTTACTCAGTACTTAGTTGCAGCACTTTTGGCAGCAAATACAGCCTCAATCATTTTTGGGTATGATAGAACAAGCTTTTCACACCTGGATTGGGGGATTTTCTGCCATTCTTCTTTGCAAATCCTTTCAAGCTGGGTCGGGTTGGATGGGATGCTTCAATGAACAGCCATTTTCCGGTCTCTCCAGAGAACTTTCCTATCTCATACAGGATCTCCGGAGCTAAGTCAGATTGACCATCGGGTTCTTGGTCACCTCTCTTACTAAGGCCCTTCTTCACTGTTTGCTCAGTTTGGCCAGGGGACCAGCCTGTGGAGGAGTCTTGGTTGTGCCACACTTCTTCAATTTGAGAATTATGGTGGCCACTTTGCTCTTGGGAATCTTCAGTGCAGAAGGAATTATTTTGTAGCCTTTCCCAGATCTGTGCCTTGCAACAATCCTGTCTCTGAGTTCTGCAGACAGTTCCATTGAAAAGGCTCTGAACACTTACACTGTCAATACACCAACCAGGGACAGCATACCAGGCATATAACATTTTAACATCATTACAGTTAAAGTGTATAACACTGATTATCTCTTCATCATGGCACCTGCTGTGGATGGAATATTGGTGAACATTTTGTCCTCAAAAGTTGATGTGTTAGAAGCAGGAAAAATGTGCAAGCATAAGGATTTGAGCGAGTTCGACATGAGTAAATTGTAATGTCTAGACTATTGGGTCAGAGCATCTCCAGAACTGCAGCTCTTGTGGGGTATTCCTGGTCTGCAATAATCAGAATTTATCAAAAGTGGTCCAAGGAAGGAAGGTGGAGAACTAGCGACAGGGTTATGGAGCACATGAGGAGCAAAGGCTGGCCCGTGGTCTGATCCAACAGACGAGATACTGTTTTGGCAGCAAAAGAGGACCAACACAATATTAGGCAGGTGGTCATCATGTTATGCCTGCCTGGTGGCCATAAATAAATAAAATATAATCAGTCATTTCATTTGCTGTTATAATAACCTCCACTCTACTGGGAAGATGCTCAACTATATATGCAGTGTGCTTGTGTAGATTTGTGCTCATTCAGCAACAAAGGTACTGATATAGGTACTGATGTAGGTGAGGTGAGGAGGCCTGGTATTCAGTTAGTTTTCCAATTTATCCCAAAGGTGTTCAACCGCAACAAGTTCAGAGCTCTACAGCAGGCCACTCAAGATCTTCCATTCCAACCTTTGTAAATCAAATCTTCATGAACCGGGGCACTGTCATGATGAAACATGTATTGCTTTCCAATTTCGAAAAAAAAAAAGAGAAAATGTATTACGCCAGGAGCCATTCTACACAATTGTGTGCCTTCAGCTTTGTGGAAACAATTAGTTTGGGGAAGAATTATGTATGGCTGAAAAAGTCAGTTGTTTTTGCATTTGTCGATTTACAATGTCGTTTGACACACATTCACATTCACACACACACATTCTTAAAATTGCACTATAGTAAAATTGGACATTATTTTATTCAGATCTCATACAGAACGGCCAGCAATTTTTGTAATAAAAAAAATAAAAGCACCATTTTAAGGACTAAATGTAAATTAAGATATTGATTTTATTTCAGAAAAGCAGAAACTGCACCATTTTTTTTAACATCGTTACACTACATCAAATTTGTCTTAATTAAATCAGATTATATTTATATAATTCGATTAAAAGTCTCAGATTTCCATCATCACACACCTGTTCCAGGTGCAGAGACTTCACTCAGGACTCTCTCTAATTATTTCCCTTATTCTCTCTCCCTCTCTCCCTCTGCAAATCCACACACACTGAGCCACATCTATTCGTAACAGGAAAAGAAAAACAGCCGCTGAATCTTGCTCTCTAAAACGCTGTCGTCAGGGCAACCTCAATTTTCTTGATATTATTTTAAGTGCACGGTGAAAAAAACAAAAACACCCAGGAGAAATTAAAGAGGATTTTTTTTTGCCAAATGGTGCTCACCTATGATGTGATGCCTAAGCACGGTATATAAAAAAAATATGAGTCACGGCTACTGCCGTTTAAAACCTGAGGCTCTTTCACTGTTTTGACATTGTTTTGTGTGTTTTGTTATTTCGTTCATTTCAAGTGATATCCAGAAAGTGTGGAGGGTATAGTCTTGAATAAGCACAAACACAAACTAGCCATGAATTTTTTTTTTTTTTTTTAACAAAACACATTTAACACTCCAGAACCAGGGGGAACATTTCTACTAATGTAGCAGACAAGGTAAGGTATTTGTCAGTACAATAAAAAAGAAACCTCATTCTCATATTCAAAGCAGCATCTCTCCAGTGGCTTCAAAGCTCACACCCTCACACCCTCACAGAATTTTGGTGAACAGCATGGTTCTGCTGTATTCTTTCCCTATTTCATAAACATAATTCCGGAGGTGGTTCATCATTCAAAATGGATTTTTTACAACTAAATCTAGAACTAAGTTTGATCATTTTTCCCCACAACTTTGTCATGGATCCTTGGTCTTTATGATGATGTGATGTTTCTGGGTTAACTTTAGGTGACTTCTGACGGTAAAAGGATTAATCTAGGGGTTTCACAGCTCTGCGGGTAAATAGTTATGCACTCAGCCATAACATTCTAATTGGGAAATAATGGTGTTTCCTCTCTACTATATAATACGAATGAAATAAATTTAATTTCCAACAAGAAAATATGGAAAAGTTTCAAAAAGCAAGGCAGTAGAAATCTCATCTGGGAACATCAGGGGACCACCTACAGTAAGAAGACCTGAAACTTGTGGCTAAGTATCAGAAAGTCTAAATTGATATATAACTATAACATGCAATTTTTTAAACAGGGTTCGAGCATGACGTTGACCTTGAAACGATTCTTCTCCTCCTGTAATGACCCACAAGCCATTGCAACAACATAATCCCTGCCAGGCTTGTCTGTGATCGAGTGGCACGTGCTGTTGTACTGCTAAGCTAAATCAATTTCAGAGCACGACTGGGTTTGCTAATGAGGCATAACAGGAGATCTGCTCTGGATCTACAGGACCGGATGGAGTTGTTTAGATGAGGACATTGGCTCAAGGTTCTCCTCAACTGCATGTTGACCTTCCTGCACTGTTTGCTAACGTTAACTTAAGCACGGGTTGTTCGGGTCTTCAGAGACAAAGAGGTAAAATTTCTGTTTAATAAACATCACATCATCTTTCAGCTCCCTGGTGTGTTTCTCTTCATCCTCTTCCTCTATGTGTTTTATAATCAACACAAACACAGACAGTTACACTAACAGAGCTGATCTCGACAACTAAAAGCAAGTACTACGACCTTCAAACATGGCTGCTAAAGGAATTCCATGTCCTACAATTAACAGCATTACCATTAACCGCATGATAGTGATATGTTAGACACCCCCCCACAAACAGAGACTATGATTCAATCATAACCTTGCAAAGTATACGTTCAGTATTAGTCTTTGCACTACTGAAGGTAAAAAGCCTGGTGATATTTTGATCACCTGTTCGATATTGTTTTCCATCAACTTTACAAATCAGGCCTAGTGATAATATGTCATGTTCAATCAATAGATTTTTCCACTTAGGGTTTACTTATTTTTGTTGCCAGTTATTTAGACAATAATGATGCATGTTGAGTTATTTTCATAGGACAGTAAATATGTACTGCTATACAAGCTGCATATTGACTACTCTAAAATATATCCAATTTTATTTCAGTAGTATTGTAAGTATTGTAGTATAAAATGTGAGGGATGTACACGATGTTGGGCAATGCTCTATCTATCTATCTATCTATCTATCTATCTATCTATCTATCTATCTATCTATCTATCTATCTATCTATCTATCTATCTATCTATACAGCACATATATATATATATATATATATATATATATATATATATATATATATATATATATATATATATATATATATATATATATATATATATATATATATATATATATATATATATATATATATATATATATATATATATATATACAGTGAGGAAAATAAGTATTTGAACACCCTGCTATTTTGCAATTTCTCCCACTTAGAAATCATGAAGGGTCTGAAATTGTCATCGTAGGTGCATGTCCACTGTGAGAGACATAATCTAAAAAAAAAAATCCAGAAATCACAATATATGATTTTTAAACTATTTATTTGTATGATACAGCTGCAAATAAGTATTTGAACACCTGTCTATCAGCTAGAATTCTGACCCTCAAAGACCTGTTAGTCTGCCTTTAAAATGTCCACTTCCATTACATTTATTATCCTAAATTAGATGCACCTGTTTGAGGTCGTTAGCTGCATAAAGACACCTGTCCACCCCATACAATCAGTAAGAATCCAACTACTAACATGGCCAAGACCAAAGAGCTGTCCAAAGACACTAGAGACAAAATTGTACACCTCCACAAGGCTGGAAAGGGCTACGGGGAAATTGCCAAGCAGCTTGGTGAAAAAAGGTCCACTGTTGGAGCAATCATTAGAAAATGGAAGAAGCTAAACATGACTGTCAATCTCCCTCGGACTGGGGCTCCATGCAAGATCTCACCTCGTGGGGTCTCAATGATCCTAAGGAAGGTGAGAAATCAGCCCAGAACTACACGGGAGGAGCTGGTCAATGACCTGAAAAGAGCTGGGACCACCGTTTCCAAGGTTACTGTTGGTAATACACTAAGACGTCATGGTTTGAAATCATGCATGGCACGGAAGGTTCCCCTGCTTAAACCAGCACATGTCCAGGCACGTCTTAAGTTTGCCAATGGCCATTTGGATGATCCAGAGGAGTCATGGGAGAAAGTCATGTGGTCAGATGAGACCAAAATAGAACTTTTGGGTCATAATTCCACTAAAAGTGTTTGGAGGAAGAAGAATGATGAGTACCATCCCAAAAACACCATCCCTACTGTGAAGCATGGGGGTGGTAGCATCATGCTTTGTGGGTGTTTTTCTGCACATGGGACAGGGCGACTGCACTGTATTAAGGAGAGGATGACCGGGGCCATGTATTGCAAAATTTTGGGGAACAACCTCCTTCCCTCAGTTAGAGCATTGAAGATGGGTCGAGGCTGGGTCTTCCAACATGACAATGACCCGAAGCACACAGCCAGGATACCCAAGGAGTGGCTCGGTAAGAAGCATATCAAGGTTCTGGCATGGCCTAGCCAGTCTCCAGACCTAAACCCAATAGAGAATCTTTGGAGGGAGCTCAAACTCCGTGTTTCTCAGCGACAGGCCAGAAACCTGACTGATCTAGAGAAGATCTGTGTGAAGGAGTGGGCCAAAATCCCTCCTGCATTGTGTGCAAACCTGGTGAAAAACTACAGGAAACATTTGACCTCTGTAATTGCAAACAAAGGCTACTGTACCAAATATTAACATTGACTTTCTCAGGTGTTCAAATACTTATTTGCAGCTGTATCATACAAATAAATAGATTTCTGGATTTTTTTTTTTTTAGATTATGTCTCTCACAGTGGACATGCACCTAAGATGACAATTTCAGACCCCTCCATGATTTCTCAGTGGGAGAACTTACAAAATAGCAGGGTGTTAAAATACTTATTTTCCTCACTATATATATATATATATATATATATATATATATATATATATATATATATATATATATATATATATATATATATTTATATATATATATGTATAGTCACTAAAATAACTAATCATATAAATTTATAATAATTTACTTAGTACTGGTCCCATGTTCTCTGTGCTCAGGTAATTGTTTCAGATCTTTCAGCTCTAAATTATGCATAGAAATTTCTCTGAAATGGAGAAGAGAGGAAAAGAAAAGACTAACCTATATAAAGAATTTAGTTGACATGGAGCCTCATAAAAAGGTCCAAACATCTCCTTTTTTTAGACCGAACATACTTGAGAGACGTGACACTCTTCTGATGGCTCACGCCGTGGAGACGTGGCGAAGATGGGAAGGCTGTGTAGGAAGTTGGAATCGTGCACTATTTATGTGGACTCGGCTTGCCATGTGAAGGAGATAAGCATTGACAGGTTCTCTCAGTGGCTCGGAACCATGTGAAAACTGCAATGTGGTGGAGTTCGAGAACTCGGAGTAGAGTTCAGCTCTGATTTTCAATTTCAGCTCCAACTCACATTCAACTTGCTTTAGATGCTACACATAATTATTTAGTTCCTTTTAGGTGTTATACAACTATAGGAGGAGTCTCCAGTGTTATGTGTTAGACATTGTCATGAGAGAGGCGTTTTACACTTTTTAAATAAAAATGTTGGTGGTGAACATAAATACTTTGCAAAACTAAATAATAAAATTAAATATTTGAAGACAGTCCACTCCAATAATCTAATCAGACAAGCAGCATTGATTTGGGGCATCTGAGTTCACCACATTTAGAAAATTAATTTGAAACATCACTTACTATAAGTGACCATTAATGGACAAAGCAAACTATATGTTTTACATTAATCTAATTTCTGAGTTATAATATGAAATCTCATCAGATGAAGGCAAAAAGGAAGACTTCATTTTAAACAGAAACACCTGCCAGAAATGTATAAATCATTGTGAACTAGCTAGCTGGATGACACACTGCAAAGTGTGCTGCTATGAGATCTATTTTTTTTAAACAGAGCAAAAACACAGTCCAAAATGTCAGCTACCTATTAATAATGTCTCAGTTTTAGTGTGTAAAAGTAAGATCACGCTCAATCGTGCAGTTGTAACCTTACTCTTGCTCATGCATTATTGTTCAAATATTGTCATATTCAGAGCCTTAGTTTCTATGTTCAGTGTCTGGCTCTCAAAATTAATACAAATTTGTTAGCAGAAAATGGAAAACCATGAAATGGGATCTACTTTAAGAAGGTTGGAATATAAGAGGACATCAAAGGGGATCTTTGATATAAATGCAATATTTTGTTAATAGGATATCTGTACTTAATCCAAATCGTGTTACATTTCCAAGTCTGGTAATGAAAACCTTTTATCTTTAATACTATTTCAGACATGCACATTAAAAACACAGCCAGATGACATTTTATTTATGGAGCACAAGACACCGAAACATCAGAGCTGGTAAGATCAGAAACATAAAATAAAAATATATCGGTCTAAATAATGTGATTGTACATGGTCCATTACATTTAAACACATCTCAGACCCCTTTAAATGTCAGAAAATATGTTCCAACACTCAAGATAAGGGCTTGAACAAGGAGTTTAAATACAGAAATGAGGAAAAAGTGTAGCCAATCACAAGCCATGTGCTTCACCAAGAAATAAAGCCATGAGTAAATAAGGAACATGGGAAATGGAAACGATCAGATGAGAAGGCCGAGTATGGAAACCGAAAGAGGTCAAAACACAGGACAATAAATGTGCAGGATTCACACCTGGTAAAAGAATTTTTTGAACCACTAATGTTCTTTCATGTATGTCCAGGTTACTCAATGTATCACACCTTTAAATGGAAATGCACTGAAAGAGTCATCTTCAGTCGTGTACACATCCTTTAACCCCTCCAGGATTGTGTAAAATATTAACAGCAACTTTATCCTCTGCTGCACACCAAGCAACGCAAGTCGACATGTGTCTAGAGAAAGCGCAGATCCTGATACATTTTTAATATCGTAGCTTTGCTCTCACATCTGTGTGCCTGAGGCATCTGCGCTCTCTCTCTCTCTCTCTCTCTCTCTCTCTCTCTCTCTCTCTCTCTCTCTCTCTCTCTCTCCTAAACACAATGTGTGAATGGTTAAGTAGCTAGGGGAGGAATTTTATGAACAAAATAGAAAAATGTAATTATTCATAAATATATAAACTTTCCAATGATTCTGGCAACAATTCTTCCTAAATGCCATGTTAGCGTGACATCATATCAGCATCCCTATTTAACGATTTAATCTAAGGTCATTAGCTGGAGATCAGGCATCCAGTGCAGCTGCATTGCTGTTTTTTTTCCCAGAAGTAGGTTGGATATTTCCAATTTCTGTGTTAACTAGAACACAGCATTAGCACTTCATTTCAACTATGCTAGCAGTGGCACCCTGCTAACACAAATACAGCATCAGCCAACAAATGAGCTCCAGCACACCGTATTTAATTTCACTGTGGAGTTTTCCTTTAATTAGCTATTGTGAGATCTATTAGTGAATAATTATGGTGTTAATGCGTCTCTTTTGTTTGGCACATTTTCAACATCTACCAGATTTTCAGCCTATGTGTCCTGTGTTGCCCATCTCTCTCTCTCTCTCTCTCTCTCTCTCTCTCTCTCTCTCTCTCTCTCTCTCAGGTATTTATATCCATGCACTGTGGGAGGTGAAATGGTGGTGATCAGAGATGGATTAATGAAACAGTAGTGTGCCTGTGAATAATTCAGACGCGTCCCATCTTCATTTATTAGCCGTCTGCTCGGAAAGGACCTGTGTCTTTCTCGAAGCCTCAAATATGAGAGCTGTACAGAAAAATTTTAATTAATTAAATGAAATTTAATTTTTTGCTGTTTTTTTTTTATAAATATAATAAAATAATAATAATTACAAAAAAGTTGTAATGAAAAGTATGAGCAATAACTTGTTCAAATAACCTAAAACATTCCTCACTGTACTTAAAGATACTTACACCGCTGACCTGCTGCAATTTTTTTTTTTTACTTTTTATTTCTTTAATTTAGGAATGTCAATGAAATACAAAAAAGTACTAATATATTTGCCTTCAAATGAACTTAAGTGTCTAAAATAGTATGATTTATTATGGCTATAATGTTCTTATTATAATTTTTGTCACAAGACTCTTCGCTTAATCTGTTAACTCAGTTTATTTGAAAAGTCATGTTACACTTTGCACACCAGTCTATTAATAGAATGATATTAATTATTGAAACACTGATTGATATCTATTAAAATGATCATGAGCCCAACTACATCACAAAAATCACGCAAATAAGGCCACAGGTGTTGTGGCAAGTTGAGTCAGGAGGAGTTTCTTACATCATTTATACCTCTCAAAATGTTCTTTTTGCTGTTGAACTGACGCTGAACTGTATGTTGTTGATGAGTAGATACCTCCAAGCGCCAATCAAAACATGTTCAAAACAAAGCGTGCGCTCTACCCTGATTGGTGGGTGGCTGCGTGATTGACCAGTTAAGTTTTTATCCACTCATAAATAAGAAGGAACTACTGATTTTGCCAAATGTAGTTGAGTAAAAAGGAAGATATTTGACTTTAAAATGTAGTGAAGTTAAAGTCTTCCCAAATGAGAATAAAGTACAGATACGTGAAAAAGCTACTTAAGTACAGTAACGAATAACATTTACTTTGTTACCGTCCACCACTGGTTCTAATAAAGAGTAAGTCTGCATTGAAGACACTAAAATGTCTACATTAACTGGACCTTGACCATCCCCAAAGAGTCTTTCAGTTGTATATGTAGAGTTGTAATACAACTAAAATTGGATAAAAGTTTGAAAGTGCCTTAAAAACTTGCAGAAACTTGACCAACTCTGCTGTCTACCGGTGACTGCAAATAATCTTGGACTAAAGCGTATTGGGCTGCCTTCAGACTTGAACTAAAGGTTTCAAATGTACCTCTTGATACATGTGTAAAATAGAGCCATTGATCATTTGGCCACCACACATCACTACCAATGAAGTAAAAATAAGGAATGCTTTAACTGTTTATATATAACAAAATCTTTGAATGGATGAAATTCTGAATTAACAAAAAAAAGTGCTTGGCAGATTTTCCTTCCTTAATGGCCAATAAATCTGTAGTACCTTTCAGAGTAGATGCACATATACACGCCAACTATTTGTGGCAGTCCTCTGAAAGATATCATTCCCCAAACGCACTTCCTTTAAATCTTTGCACTTCTTCCAGCCCCTCTCTAACCTCATCAAATTATCCTTTGCTTTCCCACAAACCCAAACATGCCGGTGCTCATGTTTCTCTCTGGCTCCTGATCGGTCTCCATTTCTGCGTATTAGTGCGAGAAGCGGACGCGTTTCTGAGGACGTTATTTAATTTCTCGCTGGCTCAGATGCCCAGATGTGTTAGATTTCAGAAGAATGTGTTAGCATACAGATTTTTTTTGCTGCTCGTGATGGAAGCTGGGAGAGTAGCAATTAGCACAGTGGAGGGGAATTCATGTCAAAACACTCAAAAAGTTTGAGAAAACATGACAAAGAAGTTATGTGATTTTATCATGAATTTTCAGTTTTGGAGACACCAGAGGGCTGAAGTGGTGTAATAAAGTTGTAGGAGGACACCGCAGGTTAAGTTTGATCTCAGTAAAGTCAATACTCGATCAAATTTAAACATACATAGAAAAGCAAAAACCCTTTTTGTTCAACGTAAAATTCCTGCTTTTGCATCTGATCATACTGAAGTTCTGGTACTGGTACTGCTTCGGTCCAATCAGGAGCAAAGGAACATCATCACGCACTTTCAATTCAGTATTTTAACTGCACTGAACAAAAGCAAATTTAATTCTTTCAAATTACATATTTAGTCACTGTAATTTCATTAACCACCTACTTTCATTTCTGTGTGTGTGTGTGTGTGTGTGTGTGTGTGTGTGTGTGTGTGTGTGTGTGTGTGTGTGTGTGTGTGTGTATGTGCGCATGCAATGAGCTTGAGGATGCTTCTCACTTAGCTCTGGCACATTAAGGAAAGTCGAGTCTCATGAGAGCTCAGGCTTTTAATTACACTCTGTGTGTGTGTGTGTGTGTGTGTGTGTGTGTGTGTGTGTGTGTGTGTGTGTGTGTGTGTGTGTGTGTGTGTGTGTGTGTGTGTGTAATTACTGTTAAAAGACTGCTCAGAAAACACTTCCTCAGGAGGTGACAAGTGTATGAGCATGATACAGTTGCATTGTAAAAGCAGGAGAGACAAATGAGCAACTATTTTTTTTAAACACACACACACACACACACACACACACACAAAACTTGCATACTAATAACTAAAAGCTATTATTTGAATGTCACGAAATAATTTGTTAACCATTAACATCCTCAGGACAGGACAGTGCACGGCTTTTGTAGGACAGATGGTGAGTGGTGACACACAACGTCAGGCAATAGCATGTTTTTATCTTCCTTCTCTATCCACCTAGCAGACCTGGAGTTTTTCTTTCCTGCCCTTTGCGCATACTGCTGTATGGCTATATGTGCTGCACAACTCAGACTAGTACAGCACTATGCACAGAGCGCATGTTTTATTGATCACACACCTCGAGTTTAAAGAGCAATGCAGCCGTCAGTACGAGCGCATCCCTTTCATTCCCGCATTCCTCTGCTGCAGCAATGTGGGAAAAAAAGTGCGCGCTCTTATCATGACTCTCTCGCTCCGTTTTTAGCAGGACGTTTTTAGCAAGACGTTGAAAATGGCAGTAGGTCTAGCGATGGAAAGATGAAGAGAGGAGAAGAGTGAAAGAGCGAGAAAGAAGAGATCAATGCAGCGAGCAATTCTGCAGCGAGTAATAGAAAAGGTAAAGGATGTGGAAAGGTCAAAATAATAAAGGACCCGGACCACATGCTGTCGAGCTGTGTGTGTGTGTGTGTGTGTGTGTGTGTGTGTCTGCATTACCTTAAACTGAATTTTGTGCTATGTACATTACAATAACACTTGAATAAAAGTCCAGAACAATAAACAAATAATGTGTGAGCTGCATTTGGACCCCATATCACCTAAACTACATAGTACACTGTGCATCATTCTGTAGGAAAATAATCACAACCACCACAGTGTGATGAAGCAGAAGTGGATTCTTTTCCTATAACAGCACTGCCTAATGTGTTTTGTTCCTCTTATACACCATCAATATCCCATATTTAAACTACATTTTTATTTGGTAAAGAATATATAATTTTTTATTAATTTAATTCTTAACTAATAATGAAGAACTAAAATAAAAAAAAGAATCAAGAGATGTTATAGATCGTGAATTCACTAAAACAATGGTGGGTCTGCAGTTGTAAATCTAGTAATATGATGAATGTGCGTGTCTAATTATTAACGCCTGAAAGCAATAGGCAGAATGCTGAAGACTGTTTCCTGTTTGAGCAGGTCAGTATTTTAACACCACCCCTCCAACACTCACACACACACACACACACACACACACACACACACACACACACACACATATCCAAGCAATCAGAGGCAGATTTCTGTTTCTCCGACTTCTCATCTCCTCCTGTGGAGATTATATACAAAGAAATGTTTACAATTTTTATGATTTATTTCAGCAATCTTTGAGAACTGTTTTAGATGTGCAGGGGCAGGATTGCATCTTGGGTAATATGTTTTCAGGGTGTGATCTATTTTTATTAAAAAAAATTTACGGTATACAAAACCAAGCGAAGGTATTTATAAAGGGATTCAGCAACTGCAGACGTTGTATGAATGGGAGACAATAAACGTAAATGTGAAATGAAATGAAGTCCAGATGGAAAAATTCTGATCCAAAGCCAGCTCCTCTTCGTGTGTCACTTGTCCTGTTTTACATATCGGTTGATTTGTTTCAGGCACTCGAGAGTAAAATAAAATAAAAAAGTGACCAGAACGGGTGATGTCTTTACTCTTCCGAAACAAGGCCTCTCAAGAATGATTTCTCATACCGACAGTTCCACACACACCTCTCAAAGATCCTGCAATTCCCCCTTAACAAAAACAAACACCACATTTTTTGCCTAAAATTCTAAATCCTGTCATTCTAAAACCTCTTCAAATTTTTTCCTGTCATATTTAGTGAGTTTTTCCTCTGCACTAACTGGCTTGTTCATTAGGGATCTATACTTATCATCAGCCACTTTATTAGGAATGCCTGCATTTATATCAGACAAATCATGTCTCAGCAGGACAACACGTACATTCATTTCAATACAAGAGTCAAGATTTTTGCACAAGTCGGTGCCAAGTGTTGCATCAGAATCCTCTAACATGGATTTAAAATGATCTTCTGCTCACCACAACTGGAACGACTGGATATTTTTATGGTTATTAAAGTTGCCCTTGTGTTATAGCTTTAACCAGTTTAATTATAACCCGCTGTTTTGTTTCCTACTTCACTCCAGATTTAAATGTACAAAATCTTCAGTAAAAAAAAAAAAAAGCTCAGAATTGTACGCTGTGGTATAAGCAATTCTAACTGTGTATTTAAGAATCCTTGCTTGCACTGATAACTGTAATGTGACAGAAAGAAAGATTTGTATTCATTACAAGTAATTAAAATAAGAAAATGAGCTAATTACTGAGCTAACTACAATCTCTTATATTGAGCTGTAAGTTGTTGCTGCATTCCAATCTGGTCTAAAGGTTTTTAGAATCAAATCAATATTGACTTCATTGCTGATCAAGAAACGTTCTAAATAAGGCATCTAATATTTAACATCTCGGTGAACATCATAGAGAAATCGTTTGAAATGGTTTGTAGCTGCTCATCTAAAGCAGAAAGATTTTTTTTACAGGCTTTGTGTATCATGTCCTCTCAATCTGACTGCCTAAGAGATCCAGATCCCTGTGTATGAGTTCACACTGATACGATTAACTAACCAATCATTCTAGGGACAGAAGAGCAGTGCAGTTCGTATGACACTAAAACGTCTTGGAAAGTATGCAAGCCAGTGACACTGAGGAGGTAAATTTTAAATGTGAAGAAAGGAAGATGGAGGTGTAAGGAGCAGCACAGGAAACTGACACTCACAGAAAAGCAAGCTTTTTTTTGTTCTTTATTCCAAAATGTTGCCCAAGCTCTGTGACATATGACAGAAATACTCTATAATAAATGTAACATTTGTGAGAGCACAATGATGAACTGTGCAAAACAGGGTTATGTCTGGAAATATGTCTGTAACCATGGAGACGATCAAACATATTTTCCCATCCAATACCATGCTTACAATTTATTTCATCGCTGTGCTTTTTTTTATAACTGCCTGACGATTATCAAAGCAATAGTCCACTAGAAACTAAAAATTAAAATGCTTAATTATAGTATATAGTGTGGTGTTTACAATATTTCAAATTTGTTCAAATTAGACATTTTTACAGGAAAGGTTTTTGTTTTTGTTGATCTACTTGGCTCTATGGGCGGAAAAAAATTTTTTTAAACGCATTGTTATAGAAAGGATTTTTCTTGTAGACCGAATACAACCATTTTTAATCAGTGTTTTATGCTTTTTTTTATACAAACATTCCTGCTTATTCTCTCCAGGGGGCACCAATCTATTATCTCCTGTTAGGTGGAAAACATGTGCTGATGTAAAACACCTCGCTTTACATCAGAGTAGAATTTCAGTCAAACTAGGTAACCACAGGAGAGAAAGTAATTTCCATAAGCAGCAAGGTCATAACGTTACGCCACAGTCATGTCGTCATGTTGAAAATAGGACCCCACTTAAGTGTGGTGTTTCTAAGACCTCACAACACCATCATATTTCTAAACATATGAAGCTTATAAAGTTATTTTTTGATAGGCCTTATGACACTGACTTTGACATGACTTTCTAATGGGTTTGCATGACAAAGAATTATCAACAGGAGAAGATAAATACACATTCAACATTGTAACTGTGTCACACAGTAACACTTTACTGTTAAACAGCTTTGGAACCATAAGCAAGTGACTAATATGCCAGATTGGAGCTGAGCTACGAAATCAGATGTAATTACTCTTTTAACACACATGTCATCATGCAAAAAAGGTCACAACACAACCTCAATGACAGCTAAACCATTTGCTTGGGTGCTGTGTGAACTCGACACTAGTGCTAAGGAAAGCAGATCAGATGGCACTGGAATCAGCCATTGTAAATTTTTTATGTCAGCGATCATAAATTGCTTATGTAGGTGCTGCGTATCTCAATCACATAAACAACTAAATGTACTCAAAAGCCTTTCAAAAGTTCCATCTGCAATCAGACTTGAAATTGTCCTTGTATTCATAGTCAGGTAACAAAGCTGCTTTAACAGAGTCTGATTTACATTGTTTTTGGGCTATTTAAATTCCTTTGGGTCAGAGCAGACCAAAAACAACGACTTGCGTCATTTCCTAGTGCTGATGCCAAATCTTTTATTACTAATCCTCTCATATATCGCCTATAACTATCAGAATTCTGAGACTGTGTTTATTTCTTTCCTAGTGCTTTACAGTTTCATCCTTCAAATTATCCTTCATTTGTTTATTTCGAAACTAGGCTGGATCCTTTTCTAGCTTCTTGTCTGACCAAAAAAAAAAAAAAAGAAGAAGATGCCATGCAGATGGAAATGTCATGTAAATGTTACATCTGTGGGATAAATCTGGCAAGTCAATCAACCAGTGTAAACTCTCTGCCGTCTGTGCACAGATGAAGTGGTCCTGTTTTATTAGTGTCTTGCTGGTCCTCCTGAGGACGACCGAGGGTCTGCTACGTGAATACATTAACGATAATCTTTATAAGAACTGGAAGGATGCTCGGAATTACTGCATGCGCAACTGCAGAGGCCTGGCTGTCGTCACGAACGAAGAAGAATACCAAAGGGTCCAGCAGATTGCAGGACCCGCTGGTAATGGTTGGATCGGGTTGCACAGAAGCGTTATGAATTCGAGTGTATGGCTGTGGGATGATGGGAATGAGAATTCGTACTTTCCGTGGATGACTGGCCAGCCCAACAATTTCAATGGTACACAAGACTGCATTCAGATCACACCAACTGGCTGGAACGATTTTCATTGCTGGACCATTCAGTTGTTTTACTGTTACAGATCCATTATCTTAGTGGAAGAGAAAAAGACGTGGGAACAGGCTCTTGATTACTGCAGGGTTCACTACAAGAACATGGCCTATCCTACCACCAACAGTCAACTACAGCTGGCTGAACAGGAGGCCATTCAGAACCAAGTGAATCTCGTGTGGACAGGAATGCGCTTCCTGAACAGAAACTGGTACTGGGTGAATGGAATACAGCTGAACAGTTCAATCTCAATGCCTTCATGCCTGGGTTCACAGAGTGGCTGTGGAGCTCGCAACATCAGGACACATGTCTGGGAGAACAGACTGTGTAACGAGAAGCTTCCCTTTCTCTGCTACTGGTGAGGTGAGTAACAAACATCCACAACAACACACCAAGAAACAAAAGATCACCTTTTGGTCAACTTCATTTTGTCTCTTAATGTTATGCATTATTTTCTCTTTCTCCAAACAGACAGACTTATAAGATCAGCTTCAAGAGGAAAATTGTGCAAGTTATGCAGCATGTCCCATAGAGATTTCATTCTTTTACTCCACAGCAATACTCTGACAATGACATTTTCATTTATTAAACCTCAATCACACTTTTGATCCATTCAAAGGTATATTTTATTTTGAGGAACATCTGCCAAACATCATAGCAGCTATAAACAGGTGTTCCCTCACCAGCCTATTTTCTTCTTAAGTTAACAAAAAGTGTCAGAAAGCATTGCAAAAAAGTTATAGCTTTACATCTGACTACTACACAGTCCTGACACTATGAGACTTGTACCATAAATACTAAATAAGCCTTATTCTTAACCTCTTCTTATGAAACTTAGAATCATATCAACATTATAAATGTTTTGTTAAACAATAGTCTATGTCTAGAGTATGTAAATGAACCGTTACCATACAAACGATCAGTTATAAGTAGGGTTTTTTTAGATTTTTTTTTTTTAATATGCAAATGGAAAACACTTTATTTATTTATTTATTTAGCTAAAATTATTTTAAATTTTTTTGAAGAAGAAGAAGAAGAAAAAAGAAAAAAAATCTTTAAAAGCCTGTTATTTTTTAAATCTGGTGTTCAGACAGCAGGATTTCTTTGGATGTTTTACCTTGACAATTGTTAATAAATTTATTTGTGTAATAAAGCTTCTCTCTCACATTTTACTATTGTGATTGTGTTTCTAACTCTTAGATAAACAAAAAACAACCAACGGGGATATGGGAAAAATCGGTATGCATTGGTCACTTAAGTTTCCTATCTTCTGCACATCCTCAGGCACTGTTACTGTTTCACTTTTGTGGGCGTGTCCTGTTCAGTTTTTTTTTTTTACCTTATATAGCTGTGTACATGATGACATCAGCACTGGAACCCAACACGCGTATATGTGCAAGTGCAGTGATAACGATGGACTCAAGGACAGGGTGCCTTCTTTCGATTTCATTTTTTTCTTTATTGCACCATTCGTTTTATTTTGCAGATCCCTCTCACTTCTGTTCTTCCTTCACCCCCATACTAAATTCATGAAACAGGATGAAGTCAGTAGTGCGTTAATGCTGATTAGGAGAGAAGAGTACAGTTCTGACTTCATATGGTGAGCCTGAATAACACTCACACGGTGTCATGAATCTCACAGGGCTGGTGCGTGTGTGTGTTCTCTACCTTCAACATGTCCTCCCTCTGTCGTATCCCACAATACCGAGTGTCAGCCAAAGAGTTGGCAAGTTGCAGTAGCGGAGCTGCACTGACTAAAATAACAAGACATCATTAAAAGAACTGCATGTCTCACTCTCTCTTATACACACAGAGTATACATGCTTTTATATATATATATATATATATATATATATATATATATATATATATATATATATATATATATATATATATATATATATATATATATATACAGTCAGGCATATATTATTATAGCGCAGTGACCATGCCAGAAGGTGACAAAATGTGAGAGAAGGTGACAAAGAACAACCCACATCAATTACACACCTCACAGGGTTACAACTGAAGATGAGAAAAAAAAATAGAGAGAGAGAGAGAGAGAGAGAGAGAGAGAGAGAGAGAGAGAGAGAGAGAGAGAGAGAGAGAGAGGGAACAGACTAAGAGAGAGAGAGAGAAAGAGAGAGAGAGGGAAACAGACTAAGAGAGAGGGGGATATGGAGCAACTGATATGTATAGAGAGAGAAAGAGAGGGGGAACTCTCACTTCTCACAGTCAGGAACGCTAACTCCGCCAAGAGGGAACTCTCACTTTATATAGTCAGGAACGCTAACTCCACCCAAACGAAGCTCTCGCTCCACCTTGAGGAGAACTCTCACTCCACACAGAGGGAACTCTCACTCCACCCAGGCAGGAACGTTTACTCCACCTTGGGGAGAACTCTTACTCCACCCAAAGGGGAACTCTCACTCCACCCAGGCAGGAACTCTCACTCCACCCAAAGGGGAACTCTCACTCCACCCAGGCAGGAACTCTCACTCCACCCAAAGGGGAACTCTCACTCCACCCAGGCAGGAACTCTCACTCCACCCAAAGGGGAACTCTCACTCCACCCAGGCAGGAACTCTCACTTCACCCAAAAGGGAACTCTCATTCCACACAGGGAAATCTCTTCCTCCACACAGGCAGGTACGCTCACTTCAGCCAGGCTGAATTGCTCAATCCCCCTGGGGGGGCACACTCTCATGGGACAGAGGAAACTATTCTCTGTTGGGTATGAAGTTCACTTTTAGTGTGGTTAATAAATCTGGAAATTCCTGCCTTCACTGTTTTTTCATATCATTTGTTGTCTGAAAGCGAACATAAATAAGATCCCAAAACTGTCATAAAAAGACCAACACTTTCTGATTGGGAATAAAAGGCACTTCCTACACTAATAAAAAAAGATGTGTCTTCCTTGTATTCATTTCATTTATTTGTTCTACAGTGTGTATATTTCTCTTACCGTGTATGAGTGTATGTATGTGTGTCTTGGCTGTGATGTCATCTTTGTGTGTGACATTGCTCTTTGATGTGATTTGGTGGTGTGTGTAATAAACCACTGTAGGGTGTGCAAATGTGAGTCACAGTGCTGTAGTTTACCAACACTGTGTGTTTGTGTGTGTTAGTGTTAGTGTCGACTGTCCAATTCCACCATGTAGAAGATGCAACACACTCAAGGAAGTCTGTCTATGTTTTACCTGCGCATTCTAAAACAGCATGTGTGTGTGCATGCACTGGACTATAAAGTGGGAAATAAATGAGGTGTGTTAAGGCAGTGTGAGGCTTCCAAAGTGAGATCGATTCCGATTTTCTCATTAC
Organism: Silurus aristotelis; assembly: GCF_946808225.1. NCBI lineage: Eukaryota > Metazoa > Chordata > Actinopteri > Siluriformes > Siluridae > Silurus > Silurus aristotelis. The sequence goes on along the minus strand of NC_139577.1, from coordinate 7,038,898 downwards.
CGGGCATCACGCTTAAAACTTTCTATTCCAAGGTTAAATAACGATCGTTCGAATGCAACAAGAACAACGGAAATAAAACAGTGAAGTAAAAAATCTGGCATTTTTGTTGCCGTACTTCATCACAAGTCTGTAGTGATCTAATAAATGTGTTCAGTGAGCGAGCAAACTGTGTAAATTAAGAGCTCAGAGAAAATCATTATCCAATACTGACGTGAAGCAAAGATCTTCACCTACACAGGGCTCGAAATATTCATTGTGTTACTGATTTAAAATAGTCCAATCAGAATAGTAAATAGAATCAGAAAAGTAGTCTTGCCCAAAGTCAATAGTCAAATCCTGTGTATTGTGTGTGTGTGTGTGTGTGTGTGTGTGTGTGTGTGTGTGTGTGTGTGTGTGTGTGTGTGTGTGTGTGTGTGTAAAAAAACAAATAAATAAGTGCAGAAAGGCCATACTGCAGACAGGATTTGCATTTGTTGGCAAATAAAATTAAATCGGCTAAACTGCCTGTGCTCTAAGTACAGAGCAACGTGGACGCACCAAAACAAAAATAAAAAATGAACATCTAAAATTTTATTACAACAGAAAATACCTTTACAGAATCTCCCAGACATTGTTAAATATTTAACCTGTGTCACTCATGGATCATAGAAAGTGACACTTTATTCTGTCACAGGCGAGTTGGATTTATTCAAACAAAGCTTCTTTCTTTTCACATTTTGATTTACATCCCTATCATAAAAGGCTGTATATTAACTTATTGAAAGAAAAACGGTAGTTCTTTGTGAAATCAAACATCAAGCATTGCCCATATAACCAAAATAGCACGATCCTCGTTTCATAACACCTCTACGAAGATTCGACTGTGAGGTTGGTAGTCAAATCAGGCTCCTCCTACTAAAAGATTCATTCCTCTCTTATTCTCTAATAATGCTTTATCAATAATGTCTTTCCGGATCATTAAAATGTGTTATCTTATTCTACCTTACAAAACATTTTTCCATCATGATAGATTCCTTCGCTCTCTTCTTTAGCAAATCTTTCTATCACAACAAGATTCATTCATTCGATCTTGCTTTTTTTTGTTGTTGTTGGACGCAGTGAATCTTTTAGATATTGCAGAGATTTCCTCCTCTCTCATTCAGCCAGTTGAATCAGTGAATGGACTGGTCTGAACCAGTTTTGGGTTTTCAGCATTTCATATGAATGGGTCATTTAACTGAATGGTTTCGAATAACTCAAACGTTTCCTCGCAAATTTGCAATAGTGTGAACAATAGCTACAAGGGAAACGTTTAAAGGTTTGCCAGTGAGTGATGTTCTGTGACTGACGATAACTATTATTGTGTGAGGTAAATTCATGCAGTGTTAAGAGACAGAAAGAGCAAGCACAGAGAGAGAGAGAGAGAGAGAGAGAGAGAGAGAGAGAGTGAGAGAGAGAGAGAGAGAGAGAGAGAGAGAGAGAGAGAGAGAGAGAGAGAGAGAGAGAGAGAAAATGCTCTGGCTTTGCAAAGTGAACAAAATTTAGAAACAGAGCACGGAAAACAAAGAGTGTGTGTTGTGTGTGTGTGTGTGTGTGTGTGTGTGTGTGTGTGTGTGTGTGTGTGTGTGTGTGTGTGTGTGTGTGTGTGTTTGTGTGCGTTATTTATTCAGTGTTCCTGATGTTTCACCCTCTGCGCTAGTCGAATCTGCACTGCGGGAGATCAGTTATGGAGCGATATGTGTAATGCGCTTTGCTCCTGTGTGTGCGTTAAATGTCTGGAACCCTGTGACCCCCCCACCTCCTGGTAAACCCTCGTAAAACGGAGCAAAAAAAAAAAAAAAAGACAGCTGATGAACAACAAAAGGAAGGAAGTATACTGTGACCAGTTTAAAGGCAGAGCTGTAGCTTCATTTTATACCAAGAGCATTGTCAGTGTTTCTTTTTTGGTACTGGCTGTATGGAGGTTAAGAGAAATCTACAGTATGTCACTTAAATATTGTGTTAATATCTTGTCTGAAACCACACACATTTTAAGTGCTGCTGTAGTATAATAATATAGCTACAGTGAGGAAAATAAGTATTTGAACACCCTGCTATTTTGCAAGTTCTCCCACTTAGAAATCATGGAGGGGTCTGAAATTGTCATCGTAGGTGCATGTCCACTGTGAGAGACATAATCTAAAAAAAAAAATCCAGAAATCACAATATATGATTTTTTTAACTATTTATTTGTATAATACAGCTGCAAATAAGTATTTGAACACCTGAGAAAGTCAATGTAATATTTGGTACAGTAGCCTTTGTTTGCAATTACAGAGGTCAAACGTTTCCTGTAGTTTTTCACCAGGTTTGCACACACTGCAGGAGGGATTTTGTCCCACTCCTCCACACAGATCTTCTCTAGATCAGTCAGGTTTCTGGCCTGTCGCTGAGAAACACGGAGTTTGAGCTCCCTCCAAAGATTCTCTATTGGGCTTAGGTCTGGAGACTGGCTAGGCCACGGCAGAACCTTGATATGCTTCTTACAGAGCCACTCCTTGGTAATCCTGGCTGTGTGCTTCGGGTCATTGTCATGTTGGAAGACCCAGCCTCGACCCATCTACAATGTTTTAACTGAGGGAAGGAGGTTGTTCCCCAAAATCTCGCAATGCATGGCCCCGGTCATCCTCTCCTTACTACAGTGCAGTCACCCTGTCCCATGTGCAGAAAAACACCCCCAAAGCATGATGCTACCACCCCCATGCTTCACAGTAGGGATGGTGTTCTTGGGATGGTACTCATCATTCTTCTTCCTCCAAAAACGTTTAGTGGAATTATGACCCAAAAGTTCTATTTTGGTCTCATCTGACCACATGACTTACTCCCATGACTCCTCTGGATCATCCAAATGGTCATTGGCAAACTTAAGACGTGCCTGGACATGTGCTGGTTTAAGCAGGGGAACCTTCCGTGCCATGCATGATTTCAAACCATGATGTCTTAGTGTATTACCAACAGTAACCTTGGAAACGGTGGTCCCAGCTCTTTTCAGGTCATTGACCAGCTAATCCCGTGTAGTTCTGGGCTGATTTCTCACCTTCCTTAGGATCATTGAGACCCCACGAGGTGAGATCTTGCCTGGAGCCCCAGTCCAAGGGAGATTGACAGTCATGTTTAGCTTTTTCCATTTTCTAATGATTGCTCCAACAGTGGACCTTTTTTCACCAAGCTGCTTGGCAATTTCCCCGTAGCCCTTTCCAGCCTTGTGGAGGTGTACAATTTTGTCTCTAGTGTCTTTGGACAGCTCTTTGGTCTTGGTCATGTTAGTAGTTGGATTCTTACTGATTGTATGGGGTGGACAGGTGTCTTTATGCAGCTAGAGACCTCAAACAGGTGCATCTAATTTAGGATAATAAATGTAGTGGAGGTGGACATTTTAAAGGCAGACTAACAGGTCTTTGAGGGTCAGAATTCTAGCTGATAGACAGGTGTTCAAATACTTATTTGCAGCTGTATCATACAAATAAATAGTTTATAAATCATACATTGTGATTTCTGGATTTTTTTTTTTAGATTATGTCTCCCACAGTGGACATGCACCTACGATGACAATTTCAGACCCCGCCATGATTTCTAAATGGGAGAACTTGCAAAATAGCAGTGTGTTCAAATACTTATTTTCCTCACTGTACAGTTCTTAATCACCACACTCAAATGTGTAACATTGCGCTGTAAGTGACCACTGATGAGACCATCTGATTGGCCAGGAGACATTTTCTAGCTGTTTATTTAACATTTATGGAAGGAGTCTTCAGTATCACCATTTTCCACTGGGTAACTTTCAGAGGTATAGCTGTAACTGTTACAGCATGTTTCGGACTGAGAGGTTTTAAAAAGTAAAGATAATAATTGAAGAGCTTCTATAATGCAAATGAGAACAGGAAGTAACTTGTTTAATGACATTAATGATGTCAATAAATAGATAAAAAGTTGTTAGTAAATAGATAAAAAACTTCTTTCATAAATTACATTGTGATTGTTGGGATTGCAGTAAAAAGAGGTATAAAACACTTTTGGGATGTGCAATTATGGGAAAATAACCAGGGTGTGTGTGTGTGTGTGTGTGTGTGTGTGTGTGTGTGTGTGTGTGTGTGTGTGTGTGTGTGTGTGTGTGTGTTGAGCGAATGCAGCTCAAAAGGTAATGACAAGCTGACCCATGACTCTGAGTGACAATGCATAAATCCATGTGATATATAATGAGTGCTCACACACAAACACACACACACATGCATTATTGTGATTTGTGAAGCATGCTCTGTGATGAACACATGCTGGTGTTGTTTTTGATTACATGACTGAAGAGATCAATAAACACAGCATGAGATGGACAACTGAATGAGTTCAGGGAATCAGACAGAGCGATTCGAGATGAATGATCGTTCACAGACCCTTTTGGCATTTCACTTTTATGAATTTCATTGTGCCAATTGTGCTTCTAACTAAAGAAACCGGAGATTGGAAATGCTAAACATTCAGATTTCTACACAAAGACAAATCTTAATAAAACCCCATGGAACTATTACTTCAGTTAGTGTTGCCAGGTTGTCATTCAAATCCACAAAACAAACCCAGTACCACACCTCACAATCTGACACTCCCTTATGACATTACAAATATAAAAAAAAAAATACTGTAATATTTGGATTAGTTAAAATTCCAGGCACATAGCAACAAACTGTATCCACAATTACTTGATATTATATTTTAATACCAGCGTATCTTTAAATGTGTTTTATTCTGCTTAAATTGCTGCAAATTCTAAATATATATACATTTGAAAGAATATCATACTTTCAATGTGTGTATAGGTAGTAGGGGTGTAACGGTACACGTATTTGTTTTCAGTACAGGGCTTTAAGCTCGGTACACATGCGTACCAATTGCAAAGTAAGTATTAAGTGGCAGAGCACAAGTTTGTTTAGTCTCCGCCTCCCACTTTGAGCAGATTTTATTTTATTATTAAACTTGAAACCTACACAACAATGCCAGGGGTATAAAAAAGGAAACAAGAGTTAGCGCAGTGTCACTGTAGCTACTCACTTCGTACAAGAAATAAGATTTGTAGTGTGCCAAAATACGTTTTGTATTGCGTTGTTTAGCACATGTGTAAAATCGACCATTTCCGCCAATCTAGCAATTTGGATTCTTTTGCGTTTTATGTCCAGTTTTAAGAATTTCTCTTGAATGTAGAAAATCCTGACAATTCCACATATCGAGAGTGAATGAATGAAGGATGGAAATTTAATATTAAATGTAAAGCAACCACGCGCACACACACACACACACACACACACACACACACACACACACACACACACACACACACACACACACACACATATACACACACATATACACAGCTATATATGTCCTAATGGGGTCTAAAAAATGTAAAAGATTTATTTAAACCTTTCTATTTATTTAATGTTATTTAATCAATTTAATTTGTGCATATTTAATCGATTATTCAATTTAGTCAATATAACGCAAACATTTATTGCATTAATTAGATTTATTCTATTTTATTTTATTTATATTTTATTTAAATAAAATATAAAATATAATTTTATATATTATTCAACTAAGCAGGAATTTTATTTAAATTGAAAAAGTTTAAAATGTTAATAATAATAAACTGTGTTAATAAATAAAAAACAACAAGCAATTTTATGTTATGCATTTCTTCCCTCTAACTGTACCGAAATAGTACCGAACTGTGACTTAAAAACCGAACAGTGAATATTGTGTACTGTTACCCTCCTAATAGGTACACTTCATATTCATGACCCAAGTTAATTCCTGTTCTCAATGTATATTATAGAAGCTTTAAAGTTTCATTAGTCATCATCTTCTTAAATATACATAAAAATAAATAAATACATAAATACATAAATAAATAAATAAATAAATAAATAAATAAATAAATAAATAAATAAATAAAAACACAACTCATGGAAACAAACGTCAAGGAAACCTAAATTCATGTATCCTGAAGATGTTGGAAATGTTACAGACATATGTTGGTTACATAACGCTGACAACAGACATCTCCTTACTCTATGTGCATGAGCTGTTACTATAAAAAAAACCATATTATTAATACAAATCTGTGTACTGTCAGAGCTGCAATGAGAGAAGATTATCCAATGCCTTCTGACCAATCAGAATTCAGAAGCATTGTGTTGTAACTTTAAATGTTTCAAGTGTTTTTTGTTTGTTTGTTTTTTAGCAATAAATAATAAATTAATGATAAATCAAAATCGAACATTTTATATGAAAACTGCTAAACTCGCATTTTAAAACTGGTAAAAAAAATATGGAGATGGCCGTATCTGTTGAGAGCATGACTGAGCGTGACTGTCTGTCTGGTGTAAAGCCGTGGGAGACGTCTCCTGAGGGGGAGGTGAGAAACTGGCTGCCATTTGTCGAGCTGGGTAAAAAAGACAGCGTTGGATCTCTATGAACCTGTAGACGCAATACACTGAAGCTCTACTTACAATGCTTTTCCAAGATAAAGTACGTACACACTCCTACAGATTTTAACATTTTAGAAATAGTCGAACTGGTAGAACAGTCACGCTGTCTGCTCTGCCCCAGCATAACATCCAACACAGACATCATTTACACATACACACACACACAAACACACACAAAACTGCACTGCTCCAAAAGCAGTTCAGTCATGCAGCAGCCATGACCATACCACCGCTCCAGTTACTCATGCATTTGATGGCTGTTTGACAGCATCCCTTTCAGCAAGCTGTCACAATTAACTTTACTCCCAATACAGTCTCACGGCCTTTCGTGATATAGTCACGAACTCTAATCTATTAATTCCTGTTCATGGACACGGTCCCCCTTTTTTCGTGTCACTCAGCACGACTGCCACCATATGGCTTTATCTCCATAGCAACGGAGGCAGAGGATCCTGGGTAATGCTGACAGAAATGGCAAAGGTAATCTTTTTTTCCCATTTTTATCATAGAATACGGTTATGGTTAGTGTTAGGGTAAGGATTAGGGTTATACTGTATTAAATGTGCGTGTCTGTAATTAACGCTCTCCTCAATTAACTGGGAGAATATATTTACTGTATTTTGACTGGAAGGAACCTCTGAGTATGGTTTATAATAGCGAATAGCTTACTAAATATATAACACTAATAACAAGGATAAAATCTCCTGGTTAAATGTTGAGTAAAAAAATATAATTTCTGTCTAATAAGTGGAGTGGGTATTTCTAGCCTTAAATCACATTGGTGTCCATGTTCCCATCATCTCTAGCACCTTGATAGTTAAACCCAAAAAGGATCTGCTGAAACTTTTTGATCTCTTCCCAATCAAGAAAAGGAATAAACATTTTGAAAGTGGTCTCATATACCTATTTTTTGTAACAATGTAATAACATAATGGGAAATCTTTTACATTTAAAAAAAATTTATTTCGGCTTCTCCCGTTAGGGGTCGCCACAGCGGATCATCCGCATGTTTTTTTGGCACGTTTTTACGCTGAATGTCCTTCCTAACACAACCCTCCCCATTTATCCGGGCTTGGGACCGGCACTGAGAGTGGCTGGGGTTGGTTCCCTGACCGGGGATCGAACCAGGGCTGCAGCGGTGAGAGCGCCGCATCCTAACCACTAGACCACCAGGGGACCGGGAAATCTTTTACATGAAATAAAAAAAAATGTACAAATGTTGAAGATGGTTTTTATAACCTATAATTGTTTTTACTGTTCCTACAGTGTGGTTTAGAATTCATTAATAAGCAGTAAAACACAGGTTGTGCTGTTAAAGGAAATAAACCAACCCCAGGGTCATGTGAAGAGGTGGAGCGACTGCCCTACAACTGCATGGCCTAAAGTGTTTTATTGCTCTAAAACCTCAGCAATTATTTAACGGTTTTTATTAAATAAAGAATGCCACACTTTTCTTAATCTACTTTTTATCTCCTGATCAGCATCCTATAAAACTCTCTATCTGCAGATGGGTGCAGGCAGGTCACCAGACTGAGCTAATGCCTGAGCACTTGCGCTCAATTAAAACTGATTTCTCATGATTCTCTTGGCACAAGAGCTTTCTGCTTCATTAAACTCCTTGATTGGAGCTGTGTGTCGAGAGTCATGACTGTAAGATAAAATTATCTTTCAATTATTCTTTCTCTCTATCTATTTAATGGCACTTCCTCCTTCTTCAGAACGCTGCAAGTTTAAATGTGAACAGAGAACTCAGGTCTTTACAAGCAAATAGGTCTTGTGCTAGTCATTCCTAGCATGTTTTCCAACAAAAACTGTCCAACTGTCACTGAAACATGATATACAAATACTATTTACCAGCTCTCTAGCTAGCCCAATTTGATGATATGCATACTAATGGTTAGCTAGCTAGCTTAATATCTGGCTAGCACACTAATAGCTGAAATTAAGTAATAGGTTTTTTTAAACGTTGAGTCCTATAGCACAGGGTTGTTTTGTAGCATGAGTTCATTTGAAAGAGAGTCAAGGTGGGCATTTTATAAACTGTGTCATTTAATGGACAGAATAAACATAGTACACAAATTAAGGAATGTCTTATGGGACATGTGGCCATCGCTTGCTTGTGACATGGACCATTAATGCACCATTAGTGCTTTAGAAAACACACACACACACACACACACACACACACACACACACACACACACACACACACTTTAAAAGTATCTGCCAACAGTACAAGGCAAGCTTTAATGCTTGAATGAAGATGTCTAGCTTGATTTACTATATGATTTACTATATTTATCATGGATTAAAAAAAAAATTTAGAGACAGATGTTTAGTGACTCTCCTGGAGGAAGATATTTTGCAGTAAAATCTCAGTGGTGTTAATATTTTTCCCCACACACACATTTCCATCTTTTGGTGGGTTTCAATTCCCAGTTATGCGTTTTTGTGCTTTGACTGACAGGACGTCCCGTAACTCATGCCCCGTGTTGTCCTGTGTGGTGTGTGTGTAAATACCAGAGGCTGTGACTGACGACGCAGCTCTAATCGCTTAGCAGCAAGAATGTTAACGAGCAGCTCGATGGTAGGCGTTTCACCTTCTGCTCACATCCATACAACCATCTCCATATCACGCTCTCTTTCTCTTGGTTAGGTGTATAACCAGAGGGAGAACTTTAAGGAAAAAAAATATATTCAAATATGTAAAGATAAAAAAAAAAAAGCATACAGAGGAAACAACAGGAGGACAGAATCTGGGTTGTTTTACTGACTTTTATCGACATTAAAGGTAACTATTAGTGGATAAAAAGTATGACGTAGCATCATGAGGAAAAAATTATTCAGAAATTGACTTAAAGCTTAAAGCATTAAAAACCAGAGGGAAAACTTTGTTAATGTTAATATGTAAAGATTATTTATTTTTTAAAGCGTCGATAAAGAGTCCTTTACAACTTCTGAGCATGTTCTAGCTTCACTCTCTCCTAGACAAAAAATTTAATTTCCATTTGGTTCGGCACAGTCCACTTTTACTGCACATTATCTTCAAATATAACCACTAAAATAGTTCAAAACATCATATTTAAAAAAAAAACAATGTGTGAATCCATTTAACTTCTGATGCTTGAAACATTATGGTTTCTTAAAGAGGTAAATTTTTAGTTCACATTCAGTTCTGGAATATTGGGACTATTGCACCGGTCACATGTATAGTTGAAGGAATTAATCGTATTTAAACACTTAAAGTAAAATGAATGCAATCAGGGATTGTGTACCTTCTGGTCATTCAATTATCATTTTAGTAAAAGAATAAAAAACTATTTCTTAAAGGATATTTTTAGTTTTTTCAAAAATTCAAGAACTAGTCATTGTCTTGACTGTTTCTTTGTGGATGCAGGGAAACCAAAACAGGAAAATGCTCGATTTTCATGACTAATTGCAGAACTGCAGATTCATACTTCACAGCAGGTTCAGATCAGAAGTGGGCATAGTTTATATAGTCTATATAGAGGATTTTGCTACCTAATACATAGTTTTTCATTGTATTAATATTGACGATATTTAATAAATGTTATTTTTATATGGTCACTTATATATTACCCACTGGTCCAGATTAAACACGCATGCACATGGGTCGTAAACTTCTGGAATTCACCTGATGGCATAACCCCTATGTACCAAGCACAATCTGCACTTGTACCTTAAGCTTTTTTTATAATGAGGTAATATGTATCTGGAATTGGGTTCAATCCCTACGTTACCCTGAGAAGCGTTACATCAGCGACTCTTGGGTGAAAATATAGTTGTTTTTTTAAGGCAACAAAAAGTCAACCTTTATCAGCACCCCCTCACGCACACACATGCAGTATAAAACCATACACTTTTTTAAACAGTTATAATAACTCACTAAATGCATAAATGATGACGCAAAAGCAAAGAATGCTGTGGTGCACATCACGGCAGGTAAAATGGAAGCAGCATAACAGCACAGAATAGAAGCTATTAAAGCAATTAAACCAAATCGATTAGCAAAATCACAAACACAAAAAAAAACAAAAAAACAGCTGGCTTCTTTTGGTAAGTTCTATTTCTTTATTACTTCTAGCACACAAATCTGTTCTGAAATGTTTAAATATTCTACATGTTTACATGACCAAATTTCCCCTTGGGGATGAATAAAGTTTCTCAGTGATGTCAAAACTTGTTTTTTATATAATTTACAACTAAGAGAAAAGAAAGGATACAGAGGGAACAACAGAGAATCAGTGAAAGAATCTGGATTGTTTTACTGACTTTACACAATATATTACAGGTAAATATAAATGGATAAATGGATTAAAGACTAACGCAATAAATAGATGTCTATCATACAACTGTCTTCTCTTTTTCTGTGTTTTTTCTCTCTCTCTGCTTCGTTTTTGCAGGTCAGAGGAAAGCAACATAGCCACAAAATGTGTGAACGCTCCTAAACAAAAAAAGAAAATTTAAGACAAAAAACACAGCTGTGTTCATTATTTACTCAGAAGTGAGATGATACACTAATGATATACTGCCATGTACAAGCTTCTGCACACACACACACACACACACACACACACACACACACACACACACACACACACACACACACACACACATATATGCACACCACACCACACACAAATTTGACTTTTGGGGCCCATGTGGATGCTGTTTGTAAAAAAGCCCACCAGCGTATGTATTTTTTACGGAAACTCTGTGGTTTTAACGTGGATAGCACTTTTATGAAAATGTTTTATTCTTGTTTTATTGAGTCAGTTATTACTTTTACATTTGTGTGTTGGTATGGATCGCTTAATCTGAAAAATAGAAATAGACTTCAGGGTATTGTTAAAAGTGTGTGGTAAGATTGTCGGCACCAACCTGATTGATTTAAACAGTTTGTATAAAGCAAGGACTCTGAGGAAGGCCGAGTTAATGTTAAGAGATTCCAGCCATCCTTTGCAGAATCTTTTTATGTTGTTACCTTCTTCACGTAGATATTCTTTACCGCTTTGCAGGACAAATAGATTTAAAAATTCTTTTGTACCAGTTGCTATTGGGTTTCTAAATACTTAAGATGTTTTTTTTTTATTTATATTTATATTTATTTTTTTATTTTTTATTTTTTTAATTTTTTCTGTACTGTTTGTTGTTGTTGTGTGTTTGGGATTGTATGGATTCTGCTGGCTGTGAAACAAATTGCCACTCAGGGATAATAAAGTTGACCTAAACCTAAACCTTCTCTATCAGATGGACTCTTGCGCATGGATGGACCAGTGCATGACCCATTTATCTATTACGTGTGAATGGATTCTGACCCAGAGGGACAGAGGAACGGAGTTACTCTTCCAAAGAACAAACACACACAACACAATAATGGAAAAAAACATTTCCATTATTTTCCCGTATACAAAAATCAAAAAGTTTGCCTCCACATGTCCATGGCCTTTATGCAACCTCACTGATGTTAACCATAATTTTGTATTTATGTTGATTTTAGTGACAATGGTTCTAGCTTTATTGTGCTGCTAGTGTTTCCTCACGTTAGCTCTCTTTTACTGAGTGTTCAAACTTGGACTGTTTATTTGATATATAACAAATTCTTACACTTACACACACACATTATTCGTTCGAGTTGTTTCATTATTCTTATAATAAAAAAATGAGCCATTTGAACTCCTCACAGTCAGCAAAAAGCTTAAATTTTAATGTAATGTATTTTGCTCACCTGAAACCGGCATTAAAGTCAGAGACAGAGTCAGAGACAATGCAGAAAAAAGGTTAATAGTGAGATGCATTCGTTCTGTCAGATGATTCAGGTGAAATTCATACGTCAGAGCCAAACTGAACAGCAGTCAAATGTGAAAGCAGATGACTGATGTGGTGGAATCGGATTTGAGTGTCAAAGCAGATAAAGTGAGCGTCGGTCAGCCATGCATTTTCCTTTTTGCGTACTTAATCTCTGGTTAAGATGCAAAGGACTTCAAAACTATCTGAAAAGTGAGGAGAATCAACACCAGGGAAGAGAAAATCTAATGAGGAGAGTGTGAGAGAGAAGTTGGACCTGAACATGAATTCTCATCCAAGCATCGGCTCCTTCATCGTGTGGAACTCTGACTCGGACTGAAATCAGAGTGCGCTTTCCAAAATGGAAATCTATTAGCACTTGCTCGGGCATGTGTCGCTTGCGTTCCCATGGCAGTAGAGAATCGAGAAAGCTGATTGGCTACCCCAGCATCTAGTGATGCCAAGTGTGTGGATTTTTCCAGCACTGGCTGATGAATCTTTCGCTCTGTGGGTTGGCGGTTTGGACGCTATGCATGCGTAAAATGCATCTACTATAATACACTGAAGCACACATCATTTACTTCTACATGGATCTAACACCAGACTGCACACAAGATCATCACAAACACATACATACACATACGGTGTTCTGTGTTCAACAGTTGAATATTCCTGCATGCCTACATTCAGGGGTTTATATCCATTCTGGAACAAGTTGCATAAAAGAACAAGCTAATAAAACTCATTATTAAATTCACTTTCATCATTGGATATAACTCCCGTGCTTCCAAGGGCTTTGTGCATTCTAGAGCAAACGAATCTAGAAGTGAGGATTTTAGGAAGGCAATTAGTACTCTAGAAGTGAAGTAATAATTACTGGAAAAGCGTTGAGATTTTTGGAGCTGACGCCGGAGTTTTTGTAGCTTTAGCAGGAATTCTAGAGGTGCAATCACAATGCAATGCACCGGGAAACCGTAGCATCGCCGTGTAAAATCCTGTAAGTCAAGAATTCCAGAACATCTAAAGATACATTGAGATCTGCAGAAGCGGGAATTCTTAATTCGGGAAGTGCAGGAATTTACAAAGTGCAATTCTAATTCCTAAAAGGACACAAATTGAATTGAGAAATGGAGGTGCGATGAGAACTCTCGACATGGGATTCTGGAAGCGCAATTCAAAATCTAGACGTGCAGTCACGATTCTAGAAGTCGAAACAGACTTTGGAAAATGCAGTGAGGATTTGCAATTAAAATGAAAGGTAGAAATAGAAGAAGAATCCAGGGAATGTGATCAGAAAGCGGTAAGTGAAATTAAAACTGAAGTTGTACGCATATTCTGGAAGTACGGTGGGAATTGTGGACGTATGATGACAATTCGGAAAAATCATATAGGTGCAGAGCCAGTTGTAGAAACACAATTAATAATCCATAAATGCAATGGAACTTGGGGAAAGTACCACAGTGGGAAGTACAACTGGGATTTCTTTACACCTAAAAAAGAGACTACTGGAAAGTAACAAGATTTTTGGATTGGGCTGGGAATTCATGCTCCGAGCTACAAATCAGACAGATTGGCTATGATTGGTTAGCGTTGCACTAATCACTACAGAAAAACGACACTAAGAAGGTCCTTTTCCACTCACACAGTGGGGCAGTTTTGTTCAGCTCACCAGAAATGTATACACCACCTTCGTAGATGTTCTATTTGGCTGAACCAGGGCATACAAAAATGAGATTCCACTTGTTAATGTATTGATCATGATCACTGTGTGTACCAGCTCTCCTATCATTTCATTTCTATATGATGGGCAAAAACACTCCATTTCTAGAGCTATCTAAAAGAAGGATTTGTGTTTTAAGAACATACTGCCTTCACATTCAGTTCAGTGGGTGTTTTTTCCTCTTCTCCTTCTTGTTGCACATGGACTCCATCCAGGACAGGATTTCACAGTGAGAGCCCAGAGCTAATTCCCAGACTAGATGTAGCCTGTAGCTGCCCCTGACTAGCTCTGCTGAATACACAATCTCTAAACATCTAAACATCATAGTGCTTTGATTTTGTCTCTAGAGATTAAAGTCTTCATTTCAGAAATGGTTCAAAAAAGGAACTTTATACGAGGATTGGAGCAGGTAGCAAGACATTGTTTTTGCATGCCTGACAGGTTCTAGGTGGTAAAAAATGGAAATACCTTGGCTTTTGTACCAGACACTATCAATATAATTTCAAAACATTGGGTTGAACATGTTTTTAAGTGTATAGAAATCATTTTTTCAATAAATATTTTTTTTCATCAAGCTGAAATCCTGTTTTCAAACATAATCCAAGACTTCTGAGACATTTTGCTGCCAAAATCAAAAAAAAAAAAAATTGTTTTATTCAGATTTAGTGTTGCTTTAATAAACAGCAGATACTATTAAAACCAGCCTGCTAGCTTTAAATATTTATCCACTAATTTACTAGCTAACTTTGATTTATTTTTTAGCATTATCCGTCTGTATACATGGTCATCAATGATTTGCAAATTATGCAGAAACTTTAATATTTTTAAGAACTATGAATCCATTCATGATCACAACTCGACTTCTCAAAACAGCACCTAGTCTAGTCTGCTAGCAAATAATAGAATATATAAGTCCAAGTTATTGCTAAAACATTACACTTAACCATGTTTTTTTTATTTACAGATGTTGTTGCCAATGCAAAAAATGGGCTGATTTGTAGGCTACGTTTTTTATTTTTTATTTTTTTACATTTCTGCCACCAAGAGGCAGTGTTTTTTGTAATCTTTTAAACATTTTAATTGGTCCTGCTAGCATGCTAGTTGTGGTAGTTGTCCATTAGGCAGTCAGTATCACAATGAGTAAACCTAAACGTTCAGACTATTTTGGACACTTTTATTTTTGTAAAATATGAAATGGCTTCTTGTTACAACATGCACAGAATCATTGATATCTTACATTTTTTTGACATCATGTAAAACTCATGCACATTTCAGACTTGGATGGTGACTTTGCTTTCTATGGTTCTTTTTTCATTAAAATGCATTAAAATCCATTTTGTGTTTTTTTGTTGTTGTTTTTTGGGGGGCAATATATATAAAATTATTTGCAGTTTTACAACAAACATCTTGGAGGCGGAGGTCCTTGTTTCATACAATCTGCAGAATGTTAAAGAGTTTATGATCAACTTCAGTCACTTTAAAGAACTGATACTTGCTACTTTTTCTCTACAGTTTTTTAAGACACGCTCCTCTTCTTGACCATCCGGCGTTCTCCTGTTAGCATCGCGATGTGTGAGTCACTCCTTGAAACCCTAAGCGTTTGCCGTTTGGCGTCCGTTCCATGGCCGATGGTTCCATGTAGCTCCATGAGCTCGAGCTCATGTCTGGCTGCAGTCTCGAGCACTTTCTGCTTGTTATAATAGACAACAAAGTTGTTAATAATGGGATGGACAGGCAGTGCAATAGCCACGACCCCACACAGGAAGCTGAGTGCTGCATTGCACCTCCCCAACGCTGTCTTCGGGTACACGTCTCCATAACCCACTGTAGTCATGGTGATGATGGCCCACCAGAAGGAGTGTGGGATGCTGCGGAACAATGTCTCCGGGTGACTGTGCTCCATCGTGTATCCAAGTGCTGAGAAGACAAAAATTCCAACACCCATGTAGGTAAGCAGGAGCCCAAGCTCGGCAAAGCTGCGTCTTAGCGCGTAAGTCAGAGTCTGAAGTCCAGATGAGTGACGTGCGAGCTTTAGTATGCGTGCTACACGCATCACGCGTAACGCCTGCACGGCCCGTTGGACATCCGTGAGGTCCATCGCAGCAGTGGCACCCAGATGGGTCAGAGCCAGTACAAAGTAAAAAGGTGCAATCGCGGCCAAGTCCACCATGTTGAGAAAAGACAGGACAAATCGGGTTTTCTCAGGAGCTGAGGCAAAACGTAGCCCGTATTCCAACGTGAACCAGCACACGCAGGTCGTCTCAATGGCGTCCAGAGTAGGATGTTCAGCTACATGACCCTCTGCTTCTTGCACTTGTAGCTCTGGAAGCGTTGCAAGGCACATCACCAGTGAAGACGTGAGCACGAACAGGAACGATGCCACAGCAATGGCACGTGCCACCCAGGACGATTCCGGCTTCTCCATCAGTCTCCAGAGAAACCTCCGGATGCGTTCGGATCTGGTCGCCAAAGGCCCTCCGTCTATGTCCAGATCGTCCAGAATGGCCTTGACCTTGTCAGCAATTTCGGCCAGCTCTTCCTCTTTCTCACGCACGTTGCTTTTGCAGCATTCATCCAAGCAGCTCGCGTCGATCCTCCAGAACTCCATTTCCTTCATGAAGCACATGGGGCAGATCCCCTTCTTCATGTGGATCTCGCCGAAATAATACACCTCCACGATGCACTTGAACGAGTCCGGGTCCCGGTCGAAGTAAAACTCCCCCTTCGCCGGCTCGTAGTCGTCGCACAGCGAGGAGATGGCGTCGAAACTGCGCGTGGTGCAGCGCGCGAGCTCCGCGAGGCGACTCTCCGGGTAGCGGTCCAGCATGTCGCCGCGCAGCGCGAGCCTCACGCCGCCCACGTTCACGGCGATCTGCTGCTCCGCGCCGTCGCGGTACCCGGGCTTCGGTAACGTCCACATCGTCCGTGATGTGTGAAGTTTAAAACATGTTCAGGACTAAACGCGGACAGGTTTCTACTCCGGGAAACACACAAGTGTCCCTGCTGGATTTGGAAAAAAGCGGCTTTTCTCTCTCCGCGCGCGCGCGCAATTTGGCACTGCGCTCCGTGCGCTCCAGTAAAGTGCGCGCCGCCTGGACTCTGTCAATGCATGCGCGCGCGCGTGTGTGTGTGTGTGTGAGTGTGTGTGTGTGTAGATGAGGTCCGCCCCCCATTTAGCCCACCCTCACAAGCTACGGTGTCTCAGTTCTTTTTTCAGAAGAAGCATTACAATAAAGCAACTTTAAATGTAATTTTTTTGTCATTTAGATAACAACTTAAAGTACTAAAGCAATATTTAGGTTGCAGTTGAACCACAAAATCCTCAGATGATGATAATAATAATAATAATAATAATAATAATAATAATAATAATAATAATAATAATATTAATAATAATAATAATAATAATAATAATAATAATAATAATCTTCTTCTTTTTCTTCTTCTTCTTTCGGCTGCTCCCATTAGGGGTCGCCACAGCGGATCATCCGTCTCCATACCACCCTGTCCTCTACATCTGCCTCTTTCACACCAACTACCTGCATGTCTTTCCTCACCACATCCATGAACCTCCTCCTTGGCCTTCCTCTTTTCCTCCTACCTGGTGGCTCCATCTTCAGCATTTTTCTACCAATATAATTCATGTCCCTTCTCTGCACATGTCCAAACCATCTCAATCTCGCCTCCCTCACCTTGTCACTAAAACATCCTACATGTGCTGTCCCTCTAATAAACTCATTTCTAATCTTGTCCATCCTCGTCACTCCCAACGAAAACCTTAACATCTTCAGCTCTGCTACCTCCAGCTCCACCTCCTGTCTTTTACTCAATGCCACTGTCTCTAATCCATACAACATCGCAGGTCTCACCACAGTCCTATAAACTTTCCCTTTCATTCTTGCAGATACCCTACTATCACAAATCACTCCTGTCACTCTTCTCCACCCACTCCACCCTGCCTGCACTCTTTTCTTTACTTCTCTAACACACTCTCCATTACTTTGCACTGTTGACCCCAGGTACCTGAACTCCTCCACCTTCTCCACCTCTTCTCCCTGCAACCGCACCACTCCACTGGCCTCCCTCTCATTCACACACATGTACTCTGTCTTACTCCTACTGACTTTCATTCCCCTTCTCTCAAGCACATATCTCCACCTCTCCAGGCTCTTCTCAACCTGCTCCCTACTCTCACCACAAATCACAATATCATCTGCAAACATCATAGTCCAGGGAGACTCCTGTCTGACCTCGTCCGTCAACCTGTCCATCACCACTGCAAACAGGAAAGGGCTCAGGGCCGATCCTTGGTGCAGTCCAACCTTCACCCTGAACCAGTCTGTCGTACCTACTGCACACTTCACTGCCGTCACACTGTCCTCATACATGTCCTGCACCACCCTCACATACTTCTCTGACACACCTGACTTCCTCATACAATACCACAACTCCTCTCTCGGCACCCTGTCGTACGCTTTCTCTAAATCCACAAATACACAATGCAGCTCCTTCTGTCCTTCTCTATACTTCTCCATCAACATCCTCAAAGCAAATAAGGCATCTGTGGTGCTCTTCCTCGGCATGAAACCATACTGTTGCTCACAGATGGTCACCTCTTCTCTCAGCCTGGCTTCCACTACTCTTTCCCATAACTTCATGGTGTGACTGATCAACTTAATTCCCCTGTAGTTACTGCAGGTCTGCACATCTCCCTTATGCTTAAAGATCGGTACCAGCACACTCCTTCTCCATTCCTCAGGCATCCTCTCCCCTTCCAGAATCCTGTTAAACAATCTGGTTAAAAACTCCACTGCCATCTCTCCTAAACATCTCCGACTTTCCATTCTTCATCCTCTTAATCGCTGCTCTCACTTCCTCCTTACTAATCCTATCTACATCCTCCTTCACCAACTCCACATCATCCAACCTTCTCTCTCTCTGATTTTCCTCATTCATCAGCTGCTCAAAATACTCCCTCCATCTTCTCAACACACTCTCCTCATTAGTCAACACATTTCCCTCTCCATCCTTTATTGCTCTAACTTGCAGTACATCCTTCCCAGCTCGGTCCCTCTGCCTGGCCAATCGGTATAAATTCTTTTCTCCTTCCTTAGTGTCCAACCTCTTATACAGCTCCTCATATGCCTTTTCCTTGGCTTTCGCCACATCACTTTTTACCTGCTGCCGCATCTCCTTGTACTCCTGCCTACTTTTCTCATCACTCTGTCGATCCCACTTCTGTTTTGCCAACCTCTTTCCCCTTATGCTCTCCTGCACTTCCTCATTCCACCACCACGTCTCCTTGTCTTGCTTTCTATTTCCAGATGTCACACCAAGTACTTTTCTAGCTGCCTCCCTCATCACTCCTGCAGTAGTTGCCCAATCATCCGGCACCTCTTCACCACCACCAAGCCCCTGTCTGACCTCTTTCCTGAACCTCACACTACACTCTTCCTCCTTCAGTTTCCACCATCTTATTCTTCTTCCAATCCTTACTTTCCTCCTCTTCTTCTTCGCCTCCAAAACCATCCTACAGACCACCATCCGATGCTGTCTAGCTACACTGTCCCCCGCCAACACCTTACAGTCTCCAATCTCCTTCAGGTTGCATCTCCTACACAGAACATAATCCACCTGTGTGCACCTTCCTCCACTCTTATACGTCACCCTATGATCCTCCTTCTTCTTAAAATACGTGTTCACCACTGCCATTTCCATCCTTTTAGCAAAATCTACCACCATCTGCCCTTCCACATTCCTCTCCTTAAAACCATACCTACCCATCACCTCCTCATCACCTCTGTTCCCTTCACCTACATGCCCATTAAAGTCTGCCCCAATCACCAATCGTTCTTTCCTAGGTACACCATCTACCACTTCATCTAATTCACTCCAGAATCTTTCCTTCTCCTCCATCTCACAGCCGACTTGTGGAGCATAGGCACTGATGACATTTATCATCATCCCTTCAACCTCCACCTTCACGATCATCACCCTATCAGAAACTCTCTTCACCTCCACTACACTCTTACTGTACTCTTCCTTCAGAATCACCCCTACACCATTTCTCTTCCCATCCACACCATGATACACCAGTTTAAACCCACCTCCAATGTTCCTGGCCTTACTCCCTTTCCACTTGGTCTCCTGAACACACAGCATATCTACCTTTCTCCTCTCCATCATATCAGCTACCTCTCTCCCTTTACCCGTCATAGTACCAACATTTAAAGTACCAACCCGAACCTCTACTCTCCTACACTGCTCCTTTTCCTGCCGTCTCTGTAGACGTCTTCCTCCTCTCCTTCTCCTCCTTCGGCCAACAGAAGCCCAATTTCCACCGGTACCCTGTCGGCTAACGATACCTGTGGCGGTCGTTGTTAACCCGGGCCTCGATTCTCATTTGTGATCCGCATATTTGATTTGGCACATGTTTTACGCTGGATGCCCTTCCTAACGCAACCCTCCCCATTTACCCGGGCTTGGGACCGGCACTAAGAGTGCACTGGCTTGTGCCCCCCTAATGGCTGGGTTAATAATAATAATAATAATAATAATAATAATAATGTACAACATTTTCTAATAACAGTGATACACGAGAATTCATTATTCATCACATTGAAGTCGTGCACTTTTCCAGCCTAAACTGTACAAAATAAAAAAATAATATAAGTCTCAGTCAAGTGCATGCAACAAGTTATGAATAACGCAAACGAATAAGTGAGTTTTCTGTAAAGGCTTTTCTGTTTGATTATATACAATATACACACTAAAAACACTTACAGTCTGGAAGGTTGTGAGGTAAAATTCGAGCACCCACAAGCTGCCAATAGTATTAGGGGCCTTGAGCAACACCTGTGTAGCAGACCTTAATAAGTCCAAAGAGCGCGCCTTAAAATCATCTCAGGATTGGATTGTGTCTCCATCTAGTGGTAAATATCTACAATTATAGTAATAGGATTGGCGCTTGCTGCATTATTGTTGTTTTTACTGTATCATTATATTCTATTTGAGCACTTACATAAACTTAAACCTGGGCAAATCGGTTAAGTAGCAAAATTAGTTTATAAACTAGTTTTTAAAAATGTTAACGTTTCCGTTGTCACTGTAAGAATGCTTTTTTTTTTTTTTCTTTCACACAATCACGCTCATCAATGCCGATTTTCTTTTTTGGATATTAACAATGAACTAATTTGGATTTTTTTTTTTTATGTGCATCTTTTCCTCCTTCATAAACAAAGTTTTGTAAATGTTTTGTAACATTAATTAACTCTTACATTATAGTTTTATAGACTCTGTGTGATCCAAACTTTACTCTAAAAGCTAATGAAATGTTCTAACTACAGCTTACCCTTACAACTCAGGCAAGATAGAACATCAAAGCTACAGTGTACAATAAAAAAAAAAAGACCTTATCTTTCTTAAAGCGCAATTTTCGGAGATATCTATATTTTCCAATTAATTTGGAAATGTTGCATGTGTGTATCTGCGAAAGTATTTCTCAAAAGTGCATGTGACTTATGTTTACTCACAGTAGCTTCTCAGCTGATCCTCGTGAACACTGCCTAAAAAGCAAACAAACCAATAAAAGGAATGAGAAGTTGAACACTAACACTTCCTTTTTTAAAGTATTTTCCCATTTACATATGTTATCATTAGCAACCCTTAGAATGAAAAAAAGACTCCGAAAATGGCTACATCTCTATTTCTGATTTTATAATACTGGCGTGCGAGATGTACCCACAAGAGGGCACCAGATCTCCAGTAATCGCTTTACAACCCTATTAAGCGATAATGGAGAGCGAATAAAACGTACAGAGAAGAAGCTGAGAGGGACTCGTGAACTTTGAAGATAAATAACTACTTTATAGTACAAACCTTAAGCTCAGTTAATGCTGCTTAGCCGAGCCTGTTATTTTCTGTCGCAACTCTCAACACGCCAAACAAGACGAAAAATAACCTATCTGGCAACCCTGGCAGCAGAGACACAATATGTTAAATGAGGCTGATGCATGCAGGAGCGCACATTGCATCATATACTGTGATTCTTAGCAATCAGGAGGCAGACACTCTTTAACTACAGTAGATGCACACACTCCTGCTTAAAGAAGTAAATAATAATAATAATAATAATAATAATAATAATAATAATTATTATTATTATTATTATTATTATTATTATTATTATTATTATTATTATTATTGTTACTCCCCAGAAGTAACTAAACCCCTACAAATCAATCTATTTTCCCAACCTCTGCCCCCTGGGGTCAAGACTTCTCACTTCCATGTGTGGGTGTGGGCAGGAATGCGAAGTATTTATGATACATGTATTTTAAATAGGTATTTCAAATATAAAGTAGATTTTTTTTATATTTGTATTTGATAGGATTGATAAAAATGGCTCCATATTTTGTGTCAAAATACTTCGAAGTGTATATGATGATTGGTGTCTACTCAGTAGTTGCCCAGACTTGTTATGATCAGAACAGAAACTTGATCCATATGGAAGAAGGTGGTAAAGGTAAGAAATGTGCAGGCCGCCAGTTTTCAAATAGGTGTCCAACAATTGATAAATAAATATTTGACTGCCAAATATTGAACCCCACTTGAAGTAGCTGTTTAGTAGGATCAGGATTTTACAAACCATTGGATGAATGACTGCCTGATATATAATATATTATTATATTTATGATTAACAATCAAATAATTAATTAGTTAGAAACTAGTTGCTATAAACACAGGTGCCATCTGTCGTCTTCTTATAAATGACTTGTTTATCATTGAGTCGTTGTTGCTGATGCAAAGTAGCCCTTCGTTACCAAACACCAAGTAACTAAATTAGGATACAATTATGATTCATTCACAAACTGTTAAACATTAAACTGTTGGTTACTTTAAAACTAACCGTCATCTGGGAGATCACAGGGAAATGTATGTGAATATTTCATCTGTTAACTGGTTGCATTTGTCAGATTTATTGTGTGACTCAACCTGAGAAAAGATGTTGCTATCAAACATCGTTTACTTCATCAACTGAGTCAGTTTAATGGTGACGATGATCAAATAGGCCAAGTTATGGAAAGATTTGGATACGTAAATACATTAAATGTCCATGTATCTACTTATCTTTCACTACCATGCCATGGACTATTTTCCTCCTACCTAATCCAACAGAAAAACCAGTGTGATCTGGCAACCCTGCAGGATATATTAATATAACTCTCAGAAGTGGACCTATAAATAGGTTTTATAATAATAATATTAATAATAATAATAATAATAATTATTATTATTATTATTATTATTATTATTATTATTATTATTATTATTGCGTTCACACAAGCCACCAAAAAAACCCAGATTCTGGGAACACAGGAAAAGGAGATAAGCCACGCGTGTGTGTGTGTGTGTGTGTGTGTGTGTCCTGCTCGACCCGACATAAACCCGAGAACCTGCGCCTGAGCGGAAATTTCCGACGCCGCTATGCGGATCTTGCGTTCATCTACACCATTCTGGAGCCAAGCCACGCCTACTTGTGGGACAAACCCACGCGGTCGGGACTTCTGATTGGCTGAAACGAAGGCGCGTCTTCCTGCCTCACGGGGAGCTATAAAAAGGACGCGGGCGCGCGGCTTATTGGATTTAAACAACAACGCGCGCAGCTCATGAATATGAATTGATGATCCGTTGGGAAGCGAAGAGGAGGCGTTACTCTGTACCACCGGTTCAGCATCAGATCGGGAGACCGCATTTTAGACGCTCCGAGTTGCGCTTTTTTTTAAATCTTCTTTATTCGGTTATCCCCCCCCCGCGGTTTGGCAATGAGAGGGCCGTTTTTGCGTGTGTTCCGGTCGGCGATGAGCTCGTGTTGCCCGCAGAGTCGCGCTCATCTCTCCGTGGCTATTGTCGGAGCTCCGTTTTCCAAGGGACAGGTAAGGAGGACCACGCCGATATCAATAAAACCAGAGGGGCGAGATGAGAGTAAGTGGCTGATGAGTAAACGGAATGTGTCCTATTCAGAAAAGGAGAGGAGTGGAGCTCGGACCCAAAGCCATCAGAGACGCCGGGTTGGTGGAGAGACTGACCAGCATGGGTGAGTCCGAGGTCATGTGTAATAGCACTAAAGGCTTTTAAGGGAAGAAGAAGAAGAAATGGGTTCACATTCCGGGTAAAACTCGTTGTGTTATAGGGCACGTGCGATCCGGTGCGTCATGTACGCTCGGGGTGCGTCATCATCATTTCCCATCATTCCTACAGTATCGGATGGGGGTCTCATCTTTCTTTTTTTTATTAGAACTTAAGTAGATTGCCAAAAGAAACTAATAAATACCGATTTCCAAATACCAGCACTCGTTTTACCTGTCTAGAACACTTTATTTCTTCTTGTGCAATAACAACAACAATAATAATATGATGATGATTTTGAAGGCATTGTAGTTTGGAAAACGTCAATTTCTTAAAAGTTCTTCAGTGCATGTATTCATGTGGGACAGCCATATTTTACTTTCCAAACGTGTCACAGCTCAATGTGTGTGTGTGTGTGTGTGTGTGTGTTGTCTCCGCGCAGTGGCAGTATCTGTTTGCGTCATTGTGCGGTTGCCAGATCGGTCGGTTTGGGCCGGAGCGCGGTGTTTTTGTTTGGTATTGATCAGGAAGAGAGGTGTGTACTGTAGGTTACGTTTATGACGCAGGTAAATACGTACAATGTGAGAGTACATTTTTTGCTACATATTAGTGACAAACTATGTAAAAGGAAACCTATAACTTTTTATAATACTAAGTTGCACTTTGTGAATTTTTAAAAAAGAACAAAACAAAAATCTAAATGATTAGTTACTGTCTTATCATAATGTAACTATTTTATGAATATAGTTCTTATACAGTATTTGGACAGTGACCCAGGGTCTTTTTTTGCCTGTATATTTTCAAATTTAAAGTAGCAAAAATAATTTAAATAGCAATATGTTAATGTGTTTGATTACTTGGGGTTGTGGTACATGATGAAAATTGTGCCACTGTTTAAATGAAATGGTATATGTGCGATTAATGATACATTGTTACTCTGAACTACTGTATATGCTTATAAACATAAAAACTTAAAACTTAAGATGCACTACATGCACATTTAGGTAAAAAAAATAAGAAAATTAAAGTAAAAAGTATAAAAGCTAAAATCCTCCAGCTAAAGGTCAATAGTTAAAAACCTTGAATACCCATATTTACATACACTGATCGAGTCTATTTTACATTTCCGTTTATTTGCAACATGCAATTGTTGAGAAGCTTTTAAACACAGCAGTGATGTTCCAGTCTTGTCTATTCCTGTCAGGGTGCAATTAGAAAATCAGGGGCATACAAAACCCCTCACCGACCCAGCTGCACACACTGCCAGTCATCTATTAGCTTTTGCAATCAGAATATTAGTGGTCAGAGCTACTCATCAGAAGATTGGAGTTTCAAGCCCCAGCACTGCCAAGCTACAACTTTTGGGCCCTTTAGCAAGGCCCTCAACCCTTTCTTTCATAGACATGCTGTACCATGGCTAATCTTGCACTTCCAACTCAATTTATTACATAAGATGAGATATGTGGGGGAAAAAAAGAATTTCACACTACTTAGTATAAATATATGGGGCAAATAACACGTTTCTTTTCTTTTCTAATTTGGTGTAGTCACAGCCAAGAAAGTGCCTTAGAGAGTTATGCCATGAAAGACAGGTCAATCCATTAATGTTTTCCCTAAACACAGTGTGTGTTCCAGCCACTGAATAAGCCTTTATTTTAGCTGAGTAATTACCATTCTGGCTAAATTTAATCATGAAAACTACACGTTTGGTATCCAATTCACGTCATATCTTTAATTACGGTTCGGACCACACAAACTGGTTTCATGTTTATGGTAAAACACCACTTAATTTCTGGCTCAATGGTACTTTGGCAGTAACCAATTCAACACGTGGAATGTGCAAGTCACCATGTCCCTGTCTGAGCAGTTACTTAGTCAGCTGGGAAGTGAATAAACATTGCGTGTTGCCTGTAATCCAATAGCACAGGCTATCTTAAGGGTGAGCTGCTTTTTCCATGGCGGTGCGATCTGCTTTAGACCTCGATTTAAAGTAACAGGCTTATTAAAATGAAATCTTTGTTATTACACAATTCTGAGACTTTTTTTTACATGATGCAACATAAGATTATTTTTATTAGATTATCCAATTAGTATCAAATGCATAACATGTCAACTGGGGGTGGTCAGAAATGTATTTTAATGAGATGAAGCATCATAATCATGGTGAACCTACAAACCCATTTGAATGCAGTGACTAGTGATTTATTTATTTATTTTTTTGAGAATATCTGAATGTCTTCACTCATATTTGGATTCGGAGCTGGAACTCGTTAAGCAGAAATAAAAAACTAACCAGAATATAAAAAAATTAAAAACGTTGCACATTTTAATGCATTGACCAGGGCTCCGGCATTCGAGTCTATTCCTGTCCAGATGTAAAAGGAACATGGTGGTGTGAGGGGTGTGTGTCAGTTTGGATTGGATGAGTAATACGAAACCAGCACCCTAACACATCTAACCTATCAAACCCCCACCCCGAACATTAATCCATCACCTTGTTGTTTACCCTGTATCTGTTCCACTTGTTAGAACATGGCCAGCGGGTAGCTTTGCTTCCACGTGAACCCTTTGGAGAAAGTTGAGTGGTGCATTATGGGAAAATGTGGTGGGTGGAAAATGCATAGGCAGGCAGGCATGCAGCCCCCCAGCCCCCCCCCCCCCCAAAAAAAAAAAAAGATCAAGCTTGAATAACAGTTCTCTGGATGCCAATGAGAAGGAATATGTGCTTGGTCAGAGGTGGCGTACATTGGAAGGTATTTATTTTCATTGCTCAAGTACTCAAACCGAGTGATAAGGTAATACTGAGCACTGCACTGCCAGTTCTGAAGTTTCAAATATTTCTCTCTTTTTTTTTTTTTTTTACCCCCCCCCAGAGAATGCCGTGACTGATTTTGGAGACCTGAGTTTTAAGCACCTGGAGGAGGATAACCGGTTCATGAACGTTCCCTTCCCACGTACGGTGGGATATGCCAATCAGATTTTGTCAGAAACCGTGAGCAGAGCCGTAGGGGCGGGGCATACGACTGTCATGCTAGGAGGAGATCACAGGTACATTAACCTTAACCTCACTTCATAATAAATGATCACAACAACCAATCTGATTTGAATCCAGGTTGGTTTACACCACACTTATCCTGCTCTAACACACCTGGTTCAGCTCATCAGCTAATAAACAGCTGAGTCAAAGTTGATGGTTGTGTTAGAGCAAGAAAAAAACAAACACATGCAGGTTGGATGTTCTCTATGATGAGAGTTGGCAACCTGCTCCCTGCACTTTAAAGGAACATTCTGTACGTTTTGTGTTACCGAATGCTTTGCAACATGGCAGCTTGCTACAGCATGATGCAATAAGGGAAACATCTTGTTGTGTTCGCTTTATTAAGGGTGTGTGTATCTGCTACAACTCCTTACATTGGTCTCAAATGCACCAGTCACAAATTGCACCAATCCCATACACTTGGAAAAAAAAATAGGACACACATGCCTTGAGTCACAGGATAGAGCATGTCAGATAAATTTCCAAAATTTCACCAGGATGTACATTACAGAATACAGACAGCTCATAATGAGGCATGATCATCAGATCTTTGAATAGCTATGACTATTTACTGTACAATGGGGTTTGGTAAGAGCAGGCATCAACAAAATATAGTTTCTCACTGATCTTCTCACCACTGAGCCACAACTGTAGCCTTTTTTACATCTTGTACAATGTAATGTATTTTGATACAGGAATTGTAAAATGTTCCCATGCCATTTAATGAAGTGGCTTCACGTGACACCTGTTCAGCCATGTAAAAAAAAAAAAAAACCCTGGAGTGTGCACGCTATCCTCTATTGTCTTCAAGTATTTGAACACTGCATGCTTTAATCCCCATCCATGCCCTTTCAAGTATCACAATACTGTCCAAAAGTAATGTAGTTGTCTCACACTTTGCAGCTTGGCCATCGGCTCGGTTGCAGGTCACGCCCAGCAGCGTCCAGATCTTTGTCTGATCTGGGTCGACGCCCATGCGGACATTAACACACCGATGACTTCACCATCCGGAAACCTCCACGGCCAGCCGGTCGCATTCATGCTCAAAGAGCTGCAGGACAAGGTGGGGCATCTGATGTACATTCTACAAGCCTCAGGCTCAAAATACCTCCCTGACTTTAATCCCAGAACAGTGTTGAGTTTGGTACATTCCTGACTAAAGACAATCTGTAGAGTTGAGCAAGTTCACCACAGTTAATGAAAGGTGTACATAATTATCACATACACTTCTGTCTGCCTATACACCTTTCAGAATTTTTTTTTTTTTTTAAGGTAAACATTATGGACCATGCAAAAGTTATTGACAGCTCTTTTAATATTTCATGTTTTGCACGAAGATGCCAGTGGTTCCTGGGTTCTCCTGGATGACACCATTTCTCAAAGCCAGAGATCTGGTTTATATCGGCCTTAGAGACGTTGACCCCGGCGAACAGTAAGTAGCATGTTCTGTCTGGTTACTTCAGAGAGCTTGAGCATTAAATTAATATTACAGTACGTAATACTAACAATAAGACTCGCACATCACTGTCACGGCCCAAACAGGTTTGCGTTTCACATTTTTTTTTCAATATTTATAACTAAATGATGGGCCTTTAGATTTGGTCCTCAATTTAACATCAGAGATAACTGATTAAACCAGATTAATGTCCAAAATATCAAACCAACCTGATTTTTTGGTTTTTTTTTTTCTGGAAACAGAAATCAATTCCATTTCCTTCAGAATTACCATTTCAGACAAAAATACCATTTCACACAAAACCAAGAATTGGTTAATATTGCGCAAAAACAACAACAACGTGTTACTCAAGACTCATGGTCAAGAAAGCACTTGAAATCGAAAGCTGGGCAGGTCCCACCCCTCTTTCCTATCAGTCAAAAAAACACTAACCACTAAGCTCAGGTATTTGAAAGAGAGGGCTGTTAGAACATCCGCTGCCCTGTGATCTAGCACAGAGATTGTGTGCTGCCTTTTAGTGTCTTTGATCAATCATGGGTTAGCCTCTGTGTTAATGGTCATGTGAAAAGGGCGAGCAAGTTAGTGAAGGGGAAATTCCTCGGAAATTGGGTTAAAAAGGTCTTGAGAAATACAACCCTGACTTAGCGTTGCAGTTAAAATCGATGCTGAAATTTAATAACTGCTCTTGGGCTTCCATTAGATGTAAGTTTGTAGCAAACAGGTTTTCTCGGTGCAGCTAAATTCCTGAGAGTGACTTCAGGATGGAGTGTTCAGTAGGTCAGTAAACATAGTCTGATCTAAAATGGTAAAATGCTAAGGAGTTGTGTATTGGTAACACTACGTGTTTAGCCAGCATCCTATCTTTTGTTGGCTTTCTAAGAAAGTATGAGCACACATAATCCCATCTTACCTGTACAGACTGGTTTGGAGTTACAGTTCTGTGTACAGTTAAAAGCATCAACAGGCACATGAAACAAACGTCTGCCTTAGTACAGTTATTATAACCTAATTGCACATCCTAGGGCAGATCTGCCACAGAAACGACAAAAAAATTTTTTTTTCTTTAATGGACAACCTGTTATGACACGTTTCTGGTTTTCTCACCTTTTCTCAGTGTTATTCTGAAGAACTTGGGCATCCAGTGCTTCACCATGCGGGATATCGACAGAATGGGCATGCAAAGGGTTATGGAAGTGACGCTGGATCATCTGATGGCAAGGTGCACATATTTTTAAGCATGCACAAACACACACAGTTTCCTGAAGTATAAAATACTAGCAATTCTGTATTTATTACTATTGTCTATCTACCGAAAGTTGCAAAAACAGAATTCAAATGAAACGCTTTAAAACTAGCTACACCTAAATCAGTGTGACCGTGTCCTAGCTAGCAAGCTAATCTTTCTATCCTGTGCTAGCATTACAATTCTAAATCGCTCAGTATTACTCAGTTAATGTCTTGCTAGCTAGCAGTTTGCATTCAACCATTGTGTTGTCCTGGATTGCCAGTTACAAAGTTAGCACAAAAATGTCTTTTATAGTTAAACAATGACTATGGTTGCCAGCTAGTTATTAGCTAGTTGTTGAAATATGAACAACAGTGTTCATATGCTTTATTTCTATTGCAAAAGGCATTTAATTTTACTTTATATTCAGTAGGCCATACAGTAGTTATATCGAGAGAAGCTTTTAGCTTAGTTTATGAGTATAAGCAATGCTTAGCAACAGAGGTTTGTTATAGAGGATGATTGGATATTGAGACTGACGGAGAACATTACTTCTCACACAAGTTTTAATTGTATCGAGAATGTTTTTTTTCCTTTGTGTAAAAATTTCATAATTTACCTGTAATTCTCTCTGACAGGAAACAGCGTCCCATCCACCTGAGCTTCGACATTGATGCATTTGACCCCAGTCTTGCTCCAGCTACAGGAACTCCGGTGAATGGAGGACTGACCTATAGAGAAGGAATCTACATTACAGAGGAGATCCATAACACAGGTAACACTAACACACACACACACACACACACACACACACACACACTGCATTATTTATTGTTTTAGGTAATTTATTTTAATTTCCTCTGTAGGTTTGCTTTCTGCGATGGACCTGGTGGAGGTAAATCCAACCCTGGGTGCAAGCTCTGAGGCGGTGGAGGCCACCGCCGGTCTTGCTGTGGACGTCATCGCGTCGTCTCTGGGTCAGACCCGTGAGCTACAGGACACTGAACAACTCGGCCTGTAGAGCCACGAGGACACAAACACAGACCCAGACCCAGGAGTGAAATGCAAACCTGCTTAGCATTCCACCATTTGAACAAAAAAAGATGCACAAACCAGAAACTTTGAGTGTGAGAAACTACAAGAGGAGAAAAGAGAGGGATTGTGCCCCCCTCACAAATAAAACGCACACACACGTATGCTACGTGACTGACGCCATCAAGGACTAAAGGCGTATCAATACTAGATACTAATATTTTGATTGAATGGACTTTACTGAATTTATGCAAAGATTGATTGATTGTTTTTAATAACCTACCTGCTGAATATCTTTGAAACAATGCTGTACCTTTGTGTTATTGTCTCTTTGAAATGTCGACATGACATTTAACATTTAAAATGTCTGTTTTTAAGTGTTTTTTCTTTCATCTCAACAAAATAAAAAATTTATTTCCTAGTTTGTCATGCTTGAGATTGTAAATGAAGTTCTCAGGTTTTTATCAAATTGCTAGATTTGATCTAACAAGGACATGGCTATTCAGATTTCTCTTCATTGTATGTGCAATGACCTGCTGCCTGATATAAAGAAAATCATTTAAATAAAAAAGAAGCAGAAGAGATTCCAACATATCCATAGACAAGAGTTAGTGTTTTTTCCAGATTTGCAGCAGACAACAGTGCAGAAAGGAAGCATAAGTGTGTCCGTGCAATGCTGCCTAATAATTAGCATCATCTCATCTTCTTTGCAGTGCAGTCCCACCTTCTATCAGCTTATAAGCCTGGTTTGTTAACTCAGTCAGTTTGCCTGGTAAGCGGCAAAAGAAACCACATACAGAAGAAAAGATACGTACTTTCCCTTTTTTTTTTTTTTTTTTTTTTTTTTTAATCTATTAAAGAATTACTACATATTTACCTGAACTGATTTAGCCTAAGAAAAGCATGTCAAATAAATAATCAAGATTTTTGACAGATACGGTGTAAAACCTGGTACCTCTGATGACCTAAGGTAACCTCAGGGTGCCGTCTTAACTTTGTAACTTGTGTGAACATGCCATCCTAAACATACAGAAATGTTTTCAGGCAAGGTTCCCAATAATCCGCACACAAATCTTAAAAGTTAGGACAGAAAAACCCAAGAATATGTTTTATAATATACATAAAGCATTGTGTTATTTTTTAGTAATTATGTAATTATAAATTAAATGCATTCGACAAATCACAGTTATAAGACACACACTTAAGAAACAGTCAGTGTTGTTGCAGTTATAGTGCCCAAAGCGGAATGTACAGTTGGGGAAAGTGGGTGCGGCAGCACGTGGCAATAAACAAAACAATAAGCTAAGTCTGTTGCCATGAGCAACTTCTTGTGTTGCCTAAATCCTGTCGAAGTGTTTTGCGTCACATGTATTAATAAACCTGAAGGTCCTGTCGATATGAAAGGCTGTTAGGTCATAACCCCTTGATGGTCTCAGATTCAGGATTTGAATGCATGCATGTGTCTGTTTGTGCATGTGTGTGTGCGCGCGCGCGCGCGTGTGTGTGTGTGTGTTTGTTTGTGTCTATCTGAGTCAGTCTGTTTGTATCTGTGTGCTTGTGTGTGTCCGTGTTCCCAGAGGACTGATATAGACGAGAAGTTGCACATAATTAATTCTAGCGCACTCCTGATAACGTTGACTGTTTCTGAACGATCGAAACACATTCACACACTGGTGCAATTTCACGGTTACATTACTCAGCTGAAAAGACACGCCTTTAATACTATATCCAATCCAGTCCTGACAGGCAAATACAAAGTGTTTCTATTAAATAGATCCGGTTTAAGGAGTCAAAGGTCAGTGTTATTCAGTCACAAAGAGTCAATGTATGCCACTCCATCGTCAACTCCAAGCGGGCATTCGTATGTTTCTATGCGGACGCTGATTGGCATTCGTATAGAAGAAAGAAAGTCTTAAAATGCAGTGCAAGTTTCCCCGAGCTTCCACAAACCAACGTGAAAGAACACCGAAGGTGCCAGAACACGTCAGGTTTAAAAAAAAAAAAAAAAAAAAAAAAGTCCGGATTCTCTTTCCCGCTGCGTCTTTACAGAGAGAAAGAGGATAGAAGAAGGAAAGACAGGGAACACAGAGAGCAGGCCGTCTCAGTGACGAAAGAACTTGAGGTAGACCACAGCTCCCAGAATGGCCACCTCCATGATGATGATGATCCCCAGTAACAGCTTGTTAGTCATCAATCTGTTAGAAGACCAGGATCTCATATGAATGAAGCGCACATGTAGTCATAAAAGCTACAATGTATCACAATGGTGTGTGTGCGTGTGTGTGTGTGTTGAAGCTCACCTGCGAGACATGGTGCGTAAGATCTTCCTGCTGCGGCTCAGATTTTCTCCAGTGTGAACCAGCTAAGAAAGTAATAATAATTGTAAAAATAGATACAAAAATAATAAGAAAATAGACACTGTGACAACTGTCTATCTAATCAACAAAAATAAATATCATAAAAAATATATTCAGCCATTTATCTACACATACTACAAAAATCAATAAACTATATGCATAAACAATATTGCAAATAATAATAATAATGATTACAGCCTCTATACACAATAATGTTTAATAATCATATACAGCATATATTTAATACAATTATTAATAAGAATATATAGATTTCATTATTATATTCAATATCTAACTAATAAGACAAATACTAAAATGACTACTAAAATAATGTATTATATATATTCATAGTAACAAGTAAGTAATGCATAAAATTTACATATTTATTTAACATATTAGGATCTTCTATAATAAATGATATCTTTGAAAACCATCAGCAATACTACAATGCAGCTACGAATATCCACCTGGCATCTGTGTACTACTGCTACTAATAATAATGTAATGTTAGAAAACTGTAGTAGCAGATTTAAAACGCAGGATTTCACCGATCCTGAAGTTGTCCCCGTCCCTCCCCTGGTGTCCCACCCAGTGTCTCACCCTGTCTCGAGTGTGGTCGAGCTGCTCTCTCTGCTGTCCGAGCTCCTCGATGATGTCCGTGCCGATCTGTTCGCTCTCCACAGCGATGCGTTGGCTGCGTGCGATGCTCTGTGTGGCGTTGTTCAGAGACTCGGTGCCCTGGATCAGTAAAGTTCGCTGAGCTTGCTGCTCGGTCTGAAAGCACACACACACACACACACACACATACACACACACACATTTAATCTTGCTGAACAGAAATGTAATCAAATATAGATAAAATACAAAGATTTTTCTAGATGGTTTTCTGGTTATTAGTGAACAACCCCAAATATCCTGATGCTCATCATGCATTATAAACATGTCTATGAATCTTGATGTGACCTGGATGTGACCTGATTTCTGGCACCTTGCGAAAGCATAATTGTTCAGTTTCAGCTCGCTGTCTCATCTTTGATTGTGTGTCTTTACCACCCCTACAACTTCCTGTTCCTTGTACTCACGCTGTGTTCGTTTTGAGCGCCATAGATGGATTGCCCACCATCTCCCGTCCTAGCGGAGAAGCTGTATGTGGTATCCGAGGTGTGTACTTGGCGCTGCAGCTTCCCCAGGTCTCTGTGGTACAGCCGCACTTTAGAGGACATGGAGTTCCTGAATGAGGAAGGGGCGCTGAGAAGCTCCTGCTCCATCTCCCGCAGCTAAGAGAGAGAGATGAGAACCAGAGATGGGTTTGTGAGGCCACAAGAAGACAAATCTCACAAATAAATCACTAATTGAGATCCTTTTATTTCACACGACACAGAGTTCAATGACGCTTATGGTACTCTGCTGCCCCCAAGTGACTGTACAGTGGCATAAACACATACAATTCAGCATTCACTGTATTAAACGAGTCTGATTAAATGATCAGGATCATTTCAACGTTCTAAGTTTGACAGTATTTACTGATGTTTTAATAAGTTCTGATACAAAATTCAGAAGGTATCGGATTTTATTGCACACCAACTATTGAACGTAAAGGATCTACAAGATGTGAGAAAGGGAGAACTGGGGGCGTGTCAGCCATCATTTTCCATATAAGACTTTAGTGAATTTGTTCGCTTGAAATGAAAAACATCACAGGAAAGATTTAGGTCGTGTAGATCCCTCACAGCCTACCTCCATCGCTTGATTGTGTCTATTAATAACACAGGGTATCAGTTTTCTTCCTACATCCTTCTAATACGTCCTCGTTTCTACAGTAACAGCTCATTCTCAGGGACTTGGTGCTTCAGTGTGTGTGTGTGTGTGTGTGTGTGTGTGTGTGTGTGTGTGTGTGTGAGCATTACTTACCAACTCCTGTGCCTCTCTATGACGCTCATCAAACACTCGTGTCAGCTTCTTCTTCTCTTCTGAGAGCAAAAACATTCAAATTAATTTCATAATTTATTTTTAAAAAAGCATATTGTGTCTGTAGGAATGGTTTAATGTGATGTAACAGAACAGTAATAACTCTGGGTTTTGATCTGAATTCAGACAGTCCAGGTCTAATGTGATTATGATGATGATGATGATGATGATGATGATGATGATGATGATAATCTACTATGTTACTGTCTAATTCTGGATTCTGGTTGGGCACAAAAACGGTGTGTATTTGCTGGTATGATCAAGCAAGGAAATGCTTATGTAATATTTAAGAAAGGAGTATCTAGTGAATATAGAAAGAAAGAAAGAAAGAAAGAAAGAAAGAAAGAAAGAAAGAAAGAAAGAAAGAAAGAAAGAAAGAAAGCTGGAGCTACATTTTCAGGACAAGAGGTTTACTTTTTGTTTTTGTACGTCTTATTTACTGGTAAGGGAATAATAGTTTATAGCTGTTATAACTGAAGACAATTTATAAAGTGATGTCACAAAGGGGGCAAATATCGGTAGAAAAATATCGCGATATATCGTGTAACCAATTATCGGCAGACACTTACATCCTAATATCATAGTAATTCATTCACGACAAATACAGCAAGCTAGTTAACTGTTTATAAACAAGGTTTTAATAAATATTGCTTTATAAAAAGAATATAAAATGTTGAGTTATTTACCGCCTTGTGAGCGAATCACTCGGCCAGAGAGCTGCTTTAGCTCATCACACTGAGATCGGTACATTTCATGAAGCTTCTCAAACGCCTCCGACGACATTCTGCTCATTTTAATCACGTAAACTCTATAATGTGTCCGAAACCGATCAGTTAAACCTGGAAGACACAACGAATAAATAGAAAGTCTGACCAGAAGCAAAGCAATCACAACATCCTGGAGGAACAGAGCTTCCTTGATTCGTGTAGGTGTCCTACTTAGTGCCTGCGTGAAAATCTAGATTTAGAAACATTTAAATCGTGAATTATATGCTTAAAAACTATACCCACATTGTAGAAACATATACGTTTACATATATATTAAACTATACACATGGTTTAACATTTTAAAATAAAGATATGCACTATATTTATACAGAAATAATCAACCAACCCCTAGCTGTCTTTCGCACAGCAATGCATTATGGGTTGTGTGGTTTTCTGGTCAAATATTAATCTGAGCAAATAATTAATTAATTAGATCAAATGTATAGATTTGAATGGAAAACTTGTTAATTCAATTATTTATAAACACAAAACTATTTAGCTGCTCAAAATGGTTCTTGGTTTCTGAACAACACAAACATAGGCGCAAATCACGTGATTACTTTTTACGGACATAGCGCGTTTCCTAGCCGGGGCTCTAAATAAATACCCGTATGAGACGGCGCGTTCTGATTGGCCTAGAAGACACCTTTGACGCCTCACTGCCCTGACGAAAACACTACAACTCCCATGATGCTCTTGGTGCTCAGCGAGTGGGAGGTTAACCAGCGCGCATCATCACACGATCCATACCTGCACCTTCCAGGCGTTAAACAGCACCCGCGCTACGGTTTTTCTTTTTCTTTTTTTTTTACCGCCATGATGATGATGATGATGCTTGTCGTGCTGGGCTCCGGAGTCGTGGCGTTGATCCTGAGGCTGATGTCGCCTCGCATCAGGTAGGTGCACTGCTATTATCTAAACTATCACTGGAAATAGTCTGTAAATCACCGGCTCGTGCACGAGGAAGAGGATTTAAATGCATCATAAAGTGGTGCTGATGGTGGAGAAAAAAAAGATAATGGTGTCCTGAATAAGCGTTCACACTGCAGTGCAGCTCTCTAAATGACAAATACTCAGATTAGTGTATTGTGCAAATACACACTTATTCAATTATAGTGTTTAACATTTGATTTTCAACCCATCATACCAATTATAGTTTTATACATCTCTATAATGATTTTCTGTAATTGTAACCGCCCCGCTGAATATAAATATGATCCGCCTTGGAAGCTGACCAATAAGAGCTCTGTGAGGGCGGGGCTAATTATGCATGCATGTCCTAATTAAGCAGAACGCAACGTTATTGGCTTTTCGGGATGCGTGCGGTCGTACGATCAATGGGCAAGCGTTTAGTGTACAGCAAATCATCATTTTATTTCTTTATTTAATCTTTTAAATCTTTTTTTGCAACTCTGACCAGTTTCATGCAAAATAATCTTTCCACGAACCCTGAAATGTGCATATTCTATTACTATTATACATATATTATTTAATTATTTACATTTCTCATGAAAATGTATCTCAACTTATCATAATGCAGTATTAAAGCGAGATTTACCGATGCATAGAAATAAACTATAACAAGTGGGGGGAAATTTACATGCAGAAATGGTCATTTTTCACAGTCTGCAGGTTGTTGATTAGGGCTGCAACTAACGATTATTTTGATAATCGATTAATCGGACGATTCATTGTTCTTGATTAATCAGATTTTAATTATAAATTTTTAATGTAATTCTTTTAGATTGTTGTTAATGATAACTATATAAAATCCTAATTCAGGGTATTTATGTATAAAAGTGTACTTAAAAAAAAGCATATTCAGTTAAACTCTCTTTAATTTAGACATTTTAAAGCTTATAGTGGCTGCTTGTTAAAGACTGCATGGGGGATTTCTCCTTAAACAAATTCACTCATGCAGGGTAGTTTCTGTGAAAAATAATAATAATAATAAATTGAAACAGCATTTGAGAATTCAAAGTGAAGCAATTTGTGCAAATCAACATGTGTATTGTTTATGATAATTTGCAGATTGCAAGTTGACAACGCTGCTTAAAACAAACAATATATAATACAATATTGTTTTGGTCATTTTTATATATATAAAAAAATACACAGACATTTTGTTCAGTTGTGAAGATATCAGCATCCAGAATATATAATTTAATTTAGTATAATAATTAAATTATATACATACATTAAATATACAACACTGACAAGAAGTATTTGAACTTAGTAAAGCCGCAGTAAATCACGTTTGAAAACAGATGTCAACTCTAAGTAGACAAATACTATAAAAAGAGAATGGAACGGAGAAACGCAGCGAGATATCAGGCTTGATTTAGAAAAAAAGTGGTGTTCAAATTTGCTAAAAACCTCAACAGTCACTGAAAATGTAATCATTTACTGCTGCAGTTATTTGCTGCTGTTGGAATAATGTTTGTTCGCACTGTTGCTTGTGAAACCGGATGCTCGTGAGTCACGCCAGAACAGATCGAGTGCGACTTTCCGAAGATAGCAAACTAACAGTTTACACAATAGCACTTTATTAATCTATACCATTTCACATGGTTAAAGGACTAAAGTGCTGCTGCATTGCTCTCTTGGTAGAGATGAATTAAGGGTTACAGCCTTATGATCAGCAGGTAGATAAACAGCATTGTAGCTGGTGAAACTTGACCAACCTCATGAAGTTTTATAAAGTATCAGGACTTTATCTGTATATAAAGATTATAGGACTGTCAAAGCTTATATTACTATTTGCTCCAATTGTGTGTGTGTGTGTGTGTGTGTGTGTGTGTGTGTGTGTGTGTGTGTGTGTGTGTGTGTGTGTGTGTGTGTGTGTGTAGGAAATATGCAGCAGGTAGTGTGTGCATATCCACAGCACGTCTGGACGGGAAGACAGCGCTGATTACAGGAGCGAACACGGGGATCGGGAAAGAAACAGCACTGGACCTGGCAGCTCGGGGTGAGAGACACGCAAATCGAACCCGATCCACTCGATTAACAATGTTCACGTAGAAATAAACTTGACTATAAAGCAGGGCATTGCGGGGTTTTTTGTGGAATCTTATGTCAGATCATTGCTAGATTTAATAATACACAAACTATGGACCATTTGTCCCCTTATACTTTTATACGTATCCCTAATCTTATAATTATAAATAGTATTAGATATGATTTATCAAATAGGTAAACACCTATATTATTACTTTTAATTGTCTTGCAGTATTATAATACAGTTAATTTCCAAGTAGAAACTAGATTTGTTTTCCACCTGTAAAAGTTTTATTTTTGTTTGTTTTTTTTGTACGTGCAGGTGCACGAGTGATTTTGGCCTGTCGGGATGTGGAGAAAGGTGAGGAGGCGGCGGCGGAGATTCGAACACGTGTGGGCGGGGCACAGGTGGAGGTGCGAGAGATCGACCTGGCGGATACATATTCAATACGAGCATTTGCACAGAAATTCCTCAGAGGTGAATATGTACACACATACACACACACACACACACACACTCTACTGAATCCTGATCAAATTTCTCAAATACATCTCATGAGTACGATGCAAAACCATAATATCAAAAGCAGATCTGATGCCATTATAACACCCACTTGTTACCCAGTGTATTCCCTTACTGTTTTACTATTAGCAGTGCAGATTTTCCCAGTATGGAATACTGGGAAAAGTAAGTGTTTGCCCCCTTTTCTGATTTCTCATTGTTTTGCATGTTTGTCACACTTTAATGTTTCAGATCATCAAACTAATTTAGATATTAGTAAAAGATAACACAACTGAACCCAAAATGCAGTTTTTTATTTAAGGTTTTTATTATTGGGGAAAACAAAATCCAAAACTACATGGCCCTGTGTGAAAAAGTGTTTGCCCCCCTGTTAAAACACAATCAAGAAATCTCTTAAATAGGACCTGCCTGACAAAGTGAAGTAGATCAAAATATCCTCAAAAGCTAGACATCATGCTGAGATCCAAAGAAATTCTGAAACAAATGGGAAAGAAAGTAATTGACATCTTTCAGTGTGGAAAAGGTTATAAAGCCGTTTCTAAAGCTTTGGGACTCCAGCAAACCACAGTGTGAGCCATTATTCACAAATGGCAAAAACATTGAACAGTGGAGAACCAAGAGCACAGTGACAACTCATCCAAGAGGTCACAAAAGACCCCACAATAACATCCAAAGAACTGCAGGCCTCACTTGCCAGTAAAGGTCAGTGTTCATGACTCAACCATAAGAAAAGACTGGGCAAAAATGGTCTGCATGGCAGAGATCCAAGAAAAAAAAATGCTGCTGAGCAAAAAGAACATAACGGCTAGTCTTAGTTTTGCCAGAAAAGATCGTGATGATCCCCAAGACTTTTAGAAAAATACTCTGTGGACTGAAGCGACAAAAGTTGAACTTTTTGGAAGGTGTGTCCCATTACGTCTGGCGTAAAAAATACCGCATTCCAGGCAAAAAGAATATCATACCATCAGTAAAATATGGTGGTGGTAGTGTGATGGTCTGGGGCTGATTTGCTGCTTCAGGACCTGAAAGACTTGCTGTAATAAATGGAACCATGAATTCTGCTGTTTCCCAAAAAAATCCTGAAGGAGAATGTTCGGCCATCTGTCCGTGACCAAGCTGAAGCGAACTTGGGTTCTGCAGCAGGACAATGATCCAAACCACACCAGCAAGTCCACCTCTGAATGACTGAAGAAAAAACAAAATGAAGACTTTGACTAGTTAGTGACTAGGCCACTAAGACTTCGACTAGTGGCCTAGTCGAAGTCCTAACCTGAATCCTATTAAGATGCTGTGGCATGACCTTAAAGGTGGTTCATGCTCAAAAACCCTGATTTACAACAATTCTGCATAGATGAGTGGACCAAAATTCCTCCACAGCGCTGTAACAGACTCATTGCAAGTTATCGCAAATGCTTGATTGCAGTTGTTGCTGCTAAGGGTGGCCCCAAACAGTTATTAGCTTTAGGGGCAAACACATTCACACAGGGCCATGTAGTTTTGGATTTTGTTTTCCCACAATAATAAAAACCTTCATTTAAAAACAGCATGTTGTGTTCAATTGTGGTTCTATTTTTCCTTATATTTAAATTAGTTTGATCTGAAACATTAAAGTGTGAAAAACATGCAAGAAATCAGGAAGGGGGCAAACGCTTTCACACCACTTTAAGTTCTTTTATATACATATGTCAGTTGATTGTTAGCTGTATCACTGAAATGCAAAACTCGCACCAACCCTACTCAATTCAATTAGATATCCAGTCAGTACAATTTTGCAATAAGCACATTGTCTTTATTTTCTGGCCTCACACAGAGGTGAGCCACCTGCACATCTTGATCAACAACGCCGGAGTGATGATGTGTCCTTACATGAAGACTGCAGACGGA
Organism: Silurus aristotelis; assembly: GCF_946808225.1. Lineage (NCBI taxonomy): Eukaryota > Metazoa > Chordata > Actinopteri > Siluriformes > Siluridae > Silurus > Silurus aristotelis. Next base: position 6,997,502 of record NC_139577.1, on the reverse strand, counting down.
TTCGAGATGCACCTGGGAGTCAATCACCTCGGTGAGAGAAATTTCCAGCTGACTAGAAATGTATACAGTTGAAACCAGATATTTACATACACTTCAGAAAAAAACATAATAAAAATACATAATTCTCCCTTGCTCGATTGACATTTAACAAATGCAAAAAATATGTTAATATTTATTGATTTAAAACAGAAAAGGTTTACTCTAATTTAATGTATGACAGTAAAGAAATAAAAGTTTTTGTGTTTTTTTTCTGAAGTGTATGTAAATATCTGGTTTCAACTGTAATACAGAAAAATGATACAGCTCAGTATACTGATATAACAGAGTTGCATTTCCAAATACACACCGTAAAACAGTAACCATTACAACATGTAAAATACAGCATCAAATCTCAATTAAAGGATGGATGCAAATCAGCGTGTAATGATTTTAGGTCACTTCCTGTTAACGTTCCTGCTGATCGGCGTGTTGAAGCGTAGCGCGCCGTCCCGCATCATCGTTGTCTCATCATTGGCCCATTATTTTGGCTGGATCCGATTCCACGACCTGCACAGTCAGGGGAGCTACAACAGTGGCCTGGCCTACTGCCAGAGCAAACTGGCTAACGTGCTGTTCACCAGGGAGCTGGCGCGCAAGTTAACAGGTACAGGAAAGACTTGGCATGACTTACAGAAAATTTCACTTATACTCATTTCTAAAATCCGTCCGTGTGACCTCCTACTGAGGAAGCGGTTGCTACAGAAACGTATTAGAAGTCGTGCTGACTACAGCTGCTCTACTTCTAATGAGTTTCTATAGCAACTGCTCCTTACTTCTCAGAATGCAGATTCTGTGCTGTGAATAATTTACTTACTTTAAATGTTGTCCAGGGCTGAACGTGACTGTGAACTCGGTGCACCCAGGGACAGTGATGTCCGATTTGGTGCGTCATTCCACATTGATGTCTCTGGGGTTCGCATTGTTCTCCATGTTCCTGAAAACGCCACGGGAGGGAGCACAGACCTCCATCTACTGCACAGTGGATGAGGAACTGCATTCCATCACGGGAAAGCACTTTAGGTATGGTGCATTTCAGAAACACACATCACATACAGTGAGGAAAATAAGTATTTGAACACCCTGCTATTTTGCAAGTTCTCCCAATTAGAAATCATGGAGGGGTCTGAAATTGTCATCGTAGGTGCATGTCCACTGTGAGAGACATAATCTAAAAAAAATAATCCAGAAATCACAATGTATGATTTTTAAACTATTTATTTGTATGATACAGCTGCAAATAAGTATTTGAACACCTGAGAAAGTCAATGTTAATATTTGGTACAGTAGCCTTTGTTTGCAATTACAGAGGTCAAACGTTTCCTGTAGTTTTTCACCAGGTTTGCACACACTGCAGGGGGGATTTTGGCCCACACAGATCTTCTCTAGATCAGTCAGGTTTCTGGCCTGTCACTGAGAAACACGAGTTTGAGCTCCCTCCAAAGATTCTCTATTAGGTTTAGGTCTGGAGACTGGCTAGGCCACGGCAGAACCTTGATATGCTTCTTACAGAGCCACCCCTTGGTTATCCTGGCTGTGTACTTCGGGTCATTGTCATGTTGGAAGACCCAGCCTCGACCCATCTTCAATGCTCTAACTGAGGGAAGGAGGTTGTTCCCCAAAATCTCGCAATACATGGCCCCGGTCATCCTCTCCTTAATACAGTGCAGTCGGCCTGTCCCATGTGCAGAAAAACACCCCCAAAGCATGATGCTACCACCCCCATGCTTCACAGTAGGGATGGTGTTCTTGGGATGGTACTCATCATTCTTCTTCCTCCAAACACGTTTAGTGGAATTATGACCCAAAAGTTCTATTTTGGTCTCATCTGACCACATGACTTTCTCCCATGACTCCTCTGGATCATCCAAATGGCCATTGGCAAACTTAAGACGTGCCTGGACATGTGCTGGTTTAAGCAGGGGAACCTTCCATGCCATGCATGATTTCAAACCATGACGTCTTAGTGTATTACCAACAGTAACCTTGGAAACAGTGGTCCCAGATCTTTTCAGGTCATTGACCAGCTCCTCCCGTGTAGTTCTGGGCTGATTTCTCACCTTCCTTAGGATCATTGAGACCCCACGAGGTGAGATCTTGCATGGAGCCCCAGTCCGAGGAAAATTGACAGTCATGTTTAGCTTCTTCCATTTTCTAATGATTGCTCCAACAGTGGACCTTTTTTCACCAAGCTGCTTGGCAATTTCCCCGTAGCCCTTTCCAGCCTTGTGGAGGTGTACAATTTTGTCTCTAGTGTCTTTGGACAGCTCTTTGGTCTTGGCCATGTTAGTAGTTGGATTCTTACTGATTGTATGGGGTGGACAGGTGTCTTTATGCAGCTAACGACCTCAAACAGGTGCATCTAATTAAGGATAATAAATGTAGTGGAGGTGGACATTTTAAAGGCAGACTAACAGGTCTTTGAGGGTCAGAATTCTAGCTGATAGACAGGTGTTCAAATACTTATTTGCAGCTGTATTATACAAATAAATAGTTTAAAAATCATATATTGTGATTTCTGGATTTTTTTTTTTTTAGATTATGTCTCTCACAGTGGACATGCACCTACGATGACAATTTCAGACCCCTCCATGATTTCTAAGTGGAAGAACTTGCAAAATAACAGGGTGTTCAAATACTTATTTTCCCCACTGTACACTTTCACGGCATAACCTGGTTTCCATAATATGGGCACTGCACAATTTTTATACCTTTTACCCTAATTACAGTAAATGCAATATGGGTTGGCCGTGAGTGTTGTGCACGCAACTTCAACCTTATATTCTTTGTGATTTTTGAGAAATAATGGAATATAAATTCCTTCCCTTTGTCAGTGACTGTGCTCCAGCCTCCTTGGCTCCTCAGGGCCGATGCGATGAAACCTCTCGGAGGCTGTGGGAAGTCAGCTGCGAGCTCCTCGGTATCGAATGGGACTGAGATCGATCTTCTCTTTATCACAGACTCGCCATCACGACCCGTCACTCGGACGAGAAATCCATTCTGTTCTACCAATTTGCCAAACATACTTGCCACCATTTTAAGCTTGTTTAAGAAACTGGACCCAGGATCCCAGTGTCACTACATTTGTACATCGCCGTAGTGCGTGCAAAAAAGTTTAATTTCTTTGTTAGGAATTTTAACCCTAACCCTTGTCATGCACATTTCACCTCCTCCCACTGCAGCTGCCAGGAATTGTACTGTTTTTATACAGAAGTAGACATGTTTTTTACTACTGTTACATTCATGATAAGAGAATTTAAATATATACATATAAAATGTTGAATAATTATTATAGTCACGTTTTCCTACTTGTCTTATATAAAAGAGTCACATGGCGACCAAATGTGGTCTAATCACGTTGTACTATTTTCCTAACAATTTGAAAGATTTTTTTTTTAGCTGTTTTCAGTTGATTGACACTTTCTGGTATTGTAATTGTGGGGACTGGATATTGTCCAAAGCCTATTAATGTAACAAAATTGCTTGCTGTTGTCTGATACGGAGAGATAAACCGAGAAGAGCAGATGCATTTGTACAGGTCGGGACATGGTGTTTTTCCATTAGCCGTTTTCCCATTTTGGGGTCCAAACACTTTACAGGATACTTATTCTTAACTTTTTATCTTTTTCTGTAATGTCTTGTTCTTGACTGGATAGACATCAACCCAAGGCAAACAGACATCTCATATATATATATATATATATATATATATATATATATATATAGAGAGAGAGAGAGAGAGAAAAGCCTTAATTAACATCTGCAAACAGTATTAGACAATAGCTAATTACATTTGCGTTGGCATTTGTCATGTTATGTTGACAAATAACATAATTATTATTATTATAACTATGATTATGAAATTGTTAAATACTGATAATAATGTGATTTCAGCTCACCAGTGACAGTGTACTGGTGCATAGCCCAAAAAACAAACTTATGGGGAAAGAAAAAAGATTAATTATTACTTTAACATTTTGCAGGGTTTAATTCCACTTCATACTCTATGACTGTATTTACTGAATTTACATGCATCAGTCATGTTTATTCTGAATCTTATTTATTCTGTGAAAAAGACAATGTGAACATTTTGTTATTCTCTGACCTCAGTGCATCACAATGATTTCCCTTTACGTAATTTCCAATTAACTGTTTGATTAAAGTGATTAAAGGCAAGCGATGAAAAAAGCAATGAGTAGATTCTGCACTAATTTGCACAGACAGTCAGTTACAGAATGGGTCAGACACATGACAATGTCATCATCTATCACACACAGAGTCAAGACATAACAAAAGGAACAATGTGGCAAGTTTTTCACACAACTCCCCAAATAAATTTGGCAAGCTCATCCTAAGACAATGCAAATAATTTTAGAGAGCAGCCCATATTGCTCGTACAACAAATTATATGTTTTTACAACATCTGTAGAACAGATGTTCTTTTAGCATTATAACATTTACATGTACTTTAAACATCTGTGCTTTTCTCAATATTCCCATAACATGATCTTTTCATATTTATTTTGTTTTTAATGCCTTCATTCAGAGGAAGTGTATACCACAGTATAACTAGTTTTTCTATATATTTGTTAAACAGTAGCATTGCAAAATATGTCTCAAGAGAAACCATACTCGTTTGCTATAGGATTAAAATATTAAACTGCACAGTGTCTGTGTAGACCCCGAACCAGTAGCCAAACACACTCATGACCTCGAAAAGCTAAAGTTTTTTCAAATATCTGTTCAGTATAGAATAAGGTTTGTCAGCTACCTAGCATTTAATAATATGAACACAAGTAAATGTTAGAATGTAGACAATAGTGTGGTTTGGGTTCCTCCTGTTACTTAACTGACAATGATTAGTAGAAACTATTATGACCAGTTATTAATACGAATATACACTTTATCAGGATGTCTGTCGGGTTCAGTTATTTTGGAATATGACAATCATTTCCTTGTCAAAAATCCTGTCAGATTTGTAAATCCTAATTTATATAATATATAGAAATCCCGACATAAGGTTAGCTATCTATATGGATACGATTTAGAAATCCTGTCAAGAAAGACCAGGTTATGGCAGAAATCCCGGACTAATTTTACAGAATAGAATAATACCAAATCCTGTGAGAAATCCTGTCAGATTAGTGCAGGTTAGCCTGCTAGCTATAATATGTCTTAAAATTCCATCAGAATTATAGTCCTAATAACCTTATTAACCAGATTAGCTTCATGTTAACTGAAAAAATATGACTCGAATTCTGTTAGAAATCCAGTCAGGTTAGTTTGAGGTATCCAACGGACTCAAGTGTGACATTCTCCCCTTGGTTAGCTCAGAAGAATTTGACCTTTGTGTATGTTTGCTACATGAAGAATTTTTGCATATGGACTTTTGAATAAAAGATGCTACTATTTATCTAAGCCAAAACAGAGTGAAGAAACAAAGCAGAATCTGTGAGTAACCATATTCCTTTCTGATGTAGGAAATGAAGGTGAAGCAAATACTGGCTGCTGACAAACATTTTCGTTTAGTAGCTGAACACTATTAATATAGCCTGACTTCAGCCAAAAAATACAAACTTATACGAAATTAGCCGTTCCCTCGGCATGTTTTCGATACAACAGTCACTAAAAAGTGTTTGTTGTTGTGGTTGTTGTGCACAGTGTGGTGATAAAGACGTTAAAAACATTGGCAGCCACATCAAGTGTGTATGAAGGACTATGTAAAAAAATTATGTAATAATTGTTCACATTCATGTGTCATTTTGTTTTAATACTGATTGTTTTCCATACTTTTTATGTACAGATGGTTTTCTCTGAAGCAGGTGTGATAATGATTCATCTTTGCAGTTTGTAAGAAGGTAAACTTGTAGCTATCAGCTTCTCTTTTCTGATAGCTACTGTATATTAGATTCGATGCTCTTGCCTGGGCCTGAGTAAATGTGGGGTAGAATGAAAAAAATTGCCGAATTTCTCATTTAAGAATACGCCGATCTGTCTGAGAAAGGTGCAGTAAAATTGCGAGTGGTTTGTAAAGATGAAAATTTATCCAATGCCACAATTGATCTGTACTGGCTTTTATATGTTACATTACCCTGTAGTGAACAGTACTTCATCTACTCTACTGCCATTCAAAATAAAATTTGCTCTTTTGTAGACAGCTTCTAACAACAAGCAACTAGGGGTTGGTTATGGATGCAGATCTAAAGTCACAAGACCTGATCATGTGACACCATGGGGCATGTCTGCAATTTACTTCCAGCGTCACACATACTACTTAATTGTCCAAGACAGAGCAGAGCTTTGAGCCCTAGTCAGCCTTCTGTAGCTGTAGTCCATCAGAAATAAAGCCCCCAGTGCTACCTGTTGTTGCCTTGGCGTTTCCGTGACACAGGCTCCTGGTGTTCTGAGAGCCACTGACGGCAGATCTCTTGCATGGTGGAATCGCTCGAAACCTCGGCAGCTTGTAGAACGTCCTGTACAAGCAAACGTGCCTTCACAGGGTCCAGCTTCACCGCCAAGAGATACCCTGCCCTCAGCTTACTGCACATCAGGTATGCTTTTATCTACACATACAAAAGGATATTAAAAAAAAAAGATTGTTGAAACCTTACAAAAGGTTTTGAACAGGAGAAAACCAAAGAAATGGAAGAACGATTACTTTATTTTCTATGGATTTGGACTCCAAAATCAGAGACTCCAACTCTTTGGCCTGAAAGAGAGCAGATTAAACAGAAGCTTATAAATGTATTGTGTGTGGCCTTTTTTTTTTGGTATTAATTTGGAGAAAATCTAATTTTATAATTAAAAACCTAAAATCTAAACCTAAGATATGGTTTCTCAGTGTAGTTTTCATTCGGCAAATGTATCATATAATCATCCTAGTTTGAGGACATATTTATTTCTATTTCCAGGATTATTCCAGAAACATTGACCAAGAAGACATACACCCATAGACATTGACCATACATGCATAATATTAAGAAAATGTGGAATGCTTCAGACATTTCTACTCACATCAGCAGGATTTTTGTCTGAGGCTGAAATGCAGCCAAGCACTATGGTGTCACAGTCATGTTTCGTCCCCGTCCCTGACTCGCTCACACATTTCAGCAGCTGGCGAACGGCCTGGTACTCACGCAGACCTACCAACCGCTGACCAACACGCATGTACACAGCTAGAGCGTCTAACTGAAAATCCTAAAATCACAGGAGAAAAGATATACAGCAAGAAAGTCTGAGTAAATAAAGATCTCAGCAGTGGACTTGGTGCAAGTCAGATCTACACCATACTATACAGTAAATACTATACAGTGAACAATGCAACTTATATCGTCTTGCCTGTATGACTCGATAAGCAATGCCAAACCCCTCTTCAATGTTTTTGCCCCCCAGCATCACCTACAGAGTGAAATAAAGTGTAAAAACACACACACACACACACACACACACACACACACACACACACTGCATTAACATTACGTTTTAAGGCTGTTGAAAAGGTTTAGTTATTATTTGTTATTATGCATATTAGTGTTGCATATGCATATTTTCTGAAAACACCACCAAAAGTATCGTTTTAATACACGGTCCTATGGTTGTTCCATACTGTTCTTCAATTTTTTTTTAAACAAAACGAATAAAAAAAAAATATAGAATGAGAAATAAAAATGCACGAAACTCACTCTGCAGGCCACATCCACCTTCATGGAACTTCCTCCAAAAAGAGTAGGTGGAGAACTTTTGCCTGTAGAAGTGAGTACTCTAGAGGAAGAGGAGGAGCTTTCGCATCGATGCAGAAAACGTGTCACTTCCAACTGCAGCATGATGGTGTTCATGTGTCTAAACAAAATAGAACACAACAGTCACCAACTGTAAATAAAAAAAGATAACCGTTGTCAAGGTTATTTATGGTTTTGCTGATTTCCAAATGTCTGACATGGAGACTTCGCTGGAGCTCATTCTTTTCCTAAAGGAGGAAGTTGATGATGAGGAGGACGAGAAGGTTTTGCGGCGGTTTTGTTGCTCCTGTAGGAAGGCCCTCAGGTGCTCTTTGGCACGGACCAGCCAGCGTTGCTGATCACCCAGCTGCACGTAGGAATGAGCGCCGCGTTTGAAGAAGTAAATGCACGTCATAGCCGCACGCACGTGGTCCTAAACACATGCACACATTTTACAAAATGATGCGACGTATTGATTAACATTATTACAAATTTTTGCTGTTTTTGACTTTTTATCAAAACTCTTTACCATCATGAACTGCTGTAGTTGGTACAGAGTGTGGTAATGACCCTTGCGCTGGAGCATTTGGCACGCTGGCATTAAGTATTTGCCCCAGCTTTCCAAAGTAGTGTCCAGAGTTTCCAGGAGCCCCTGCAGAACCCCCAACCTGCCTCGATCCAAACACGGCTGGAGTATGCCCTCCAGAAACACCTCTTCTGGACATTCCTGCAGAACATCAATAAAGCCATGCAGTTAGGATCCATTCTTAAATGCTAATGTTTGTTAAGGTGTTCTTATGCTCAATAATCTGCAGAGACACAATATAACAGCCTTAAATGAAAATCAAGGGGTAGTGTGTGTAATGCTAAACTGGTGCACATTACTATTACTAGTAAGTACTATTTAGTGTTAGCTAAGTAAATGTAGCATGCACATGAGCTAGTGTATATTAGTAAAGAGTAAAACCATAACTGTAAATCTATAAGACTATACATTTAGACTGCAGTATTTTTACCTGTTGGTGTTCAATCAGTTCTTTTAAAAAATAAATGCAAAACAATGCCAAAATAACAATACTGACTCATTGTATTCGATGGTATGCATTATGGGTGTAACCTTGCTGAGCAGATATGTGAGTGCATCCTTCAGGCAATCGTGACGCAGGTAGAAGGAGATGAGGCTCAGGTGTGTGCCGTAGGTCATCAGGTAGTACACACACTCCTCGTGATTTCCACAGCGCTGCACTCGGCTCTCTGTCCTGTCCACAGGTGCCGTATCACGCAGAGCCTCCTCCAGCTCAGTCAGGGACGCCAGGATGTTGTCATCTCCTGACTGTTACACACACACACACACACACACACACACACACACACACACACATACATGTGTCAAGAGACAGCATAGACTGCAAAATTAGTATATAGTATATTTCTTCACACTGAATGATTAAGCTGTCTGAGCAATATATCATTAGACAAACACAAACAGGCTAACCATAATTTATTTAATAATGATTTCAAGAGAAAAAGTGAGACAAAGCTTGTAAAAAAAAATCAAGTGCCTTAGTATTAGCAGTCATTATTTCTGAAAGTTATCATTTATTGGGGAGATTAATTTTTTTTGATAAAAAAAAAAAAAAAACAGTGTTATGTGTCCAATTGAGATACCAAAAAATAATGCAATGTTTGGGGCATGTTTTCTGCAGCAGGAGTTGGGCCTCTTATACAGCTACATGGCTGAGTGAATGCAAATGTTTATTAGAACCTTCTTCGACAACATATGGTTTCTTCCCTGCGTTCATCACCTAATCAGCCCGCAGTGTTCATGCAGGACAGTGCTCCATGTCACACAGCAAAACGGGTAAAGCAGTTCCTTGAAACTGAAAACACTGAAATAATGACATGGCCTGCTCAGAGTCCTGATCTCAACCCAATAGAGAACCTCTGGAAAATCCTTGGCGACAAAGTTATGGCCAAGAAACCCACTACAGTCACCGAACTGTGGAGGAGACTGGAAGAAGAGTGGACCGAAATCACACCAGAGCAGTGTGAGAGACTAGTGCTGTCCTGTGGCCGCAGATGTGCTGAAGTCATTCAGAGAAGAGTAGAAGTACACTTCCTACTAATTGCTGACTGTTGTAACCTTCAGAAAATTTTGTTGTAATCTTTTTCCATGCTACAGTCATTGTTGTTCTCTAATTTTGATCAGTGTGTTTTCTGCAAACTAATGTTTTTTTTTTTTTTAAATGCCTTAGTTATTTTGTGGAAAAGGTGTTCTGGTAGCATGGTATAGACAGGACAAAAACTCCTACAACCGTTGAGCAGTAAAGATGACATTATTTCAGAATTGTTCAAGTAGTTATAAATTGTTCTCTAATTTTTAACTCCAGTGTATAATACATATATATTTAGAGAACAAATCCATATATAATGACAATGTTTAAAATGCATCATGTCACCAGCCATCTGAAGTTCTTGAGATCTTGGCTGTCTGATCTGAGCGATCTCTGTGCTCACCGTGCTCGGTGCGAGTCGGATGGTAGACTCCAGGTGCTGGACGATCTCCTGCAGCAGTCGTGACCCTGGGTTTAGTTGGTTTTTGTCCACTGGAGCTTTCAGACAGCGGGCAAACTTCTCCCGGGCAGCGCTTAGACAGCCGGCCTTCAGGAGTGCCATGCCCCATGCATGCCACACCCCGCTTGGGTCTAGACCACTTTTAGTTGACACCTTAAAAGGGTACAGAGGTGAGAATAAAACAAACTCTCTGCGTACATTGTAAAACAGAGTGACATAATATAGCTGAATGTAAACACCTATATCTCACCTCTACAGCTAGCTGATAATACTCAGCCTCGAGGAGTTGGTTCCTCAAACGAGTCACCGCCGTCATCTCTAAAATGTCATCCAGAGATGGAATGTACTTATAGTTAGCACTGACTAGGATCTTCAGCACGTCCACCTTACTTATGTAGCTGTAAGCAGAGAGAGAAATCAAACACAGAACATTGCAACATAACAGTCTACAAGGGAGAACTTTAGGACGTATTAGATGCATGCGGATGTGTGTGTGTGTGTGTGTGTGTGTGTGTGTGTGCCTCACCTGTCACACAGAGCCAGGTCCTGATTGCGTCCAGCTCTAACAAACATCAGCTTGGCACTGAACATGAGCTGCTGCATGATGTCGGTCAAGAGACGAGCGTCCACCTCAGGATTGGTCAGTTTGCGTGAGATCGAGCAGCAGTGACCAATCAGCTGGTGACCACAGGCAGCATGATCACTGTGAAGAGAGAGGATGGACACACACAGGGATGCACTGGGTGCCTGAGAAAGCAAGAGAAAGGGGGAAAAAAAGATGACACACAGACACCAAAAGTGTCAGAATCGTCAAAATGATTTGTCTGACTGTAAGTCTGTTCGACAGACAAACAGAAGTAAACATGGACCTGTTCATAGTAGAATTCGCTGTAAAGCTGCTGGTTCTCGGCTGCATTGGGACTGAGTCTGTACTGCCTCTGAGGAACCTCGGGGAAACTGAGAACTCCATCTAGAGCTCCATCAGTTGAGGCCGGACTGCCTGCAACTGTTGAAAAAGCATGCTATATATTTACATAGATCTAGTTCTCTAGCTTTACTCTTTACAATCTTACATAGAAGATCAATGTTTGTTTTGTTGATAAGAACTAAGACAAACAACTTCTTAGAATGAATGAGAAAAATAAAATATAAACTTATTTCATATAAATTACATTTAAGTGTAATGACACTTTACGTTAATAAGCAAGAGGAAGATGAACATGTTAAAAACAGGCAGTATGATGAAACCTTTTAGACTGAATATGAAATGATACCTTCTGCCTGCTCCAGATCTGCATCTGACCTGCAAAAAGACAGTTTAAGAAAATGTGTGAGGAAGTGTGAATATTATACGGAAGTCCTAAGAGGCCATGTATTACTTTCTTGTTTTCTCGTGATCACGACTTTATTTTCTTGTGATCTCGACATAAAAAAAAAGTCGTTTCCTTGTGATCATGACTTCATTTTTCTTTGCATTTGGCAGGAGAGCATGTTCTAGAGGCAGCATTATTGATAATAACCATACCCATTTGTGGCCATAAATGGTTACTGTTATTATCTTTGATTATGGCTATTATTCATGATGCTAAGATGATGCTGCTTCTAGAAGATGCTCTTATGCCAAATATCCAAATATTTTTTTTTTCTGATCACAAAGAATGTTCAAAATGCAGCATCATGTATAATAAGTGGATGTGTGTTAGTGCAGGCACGATTACATAGCAAAAGTTATTTTTTCGATATCATGATTCCATTTTCTAATGATCCCAACATTAGAAAAGTTGTTTTCTTGGGAATATGCTCTTATGCCAAATACATTAAGCATTGACAACAGGAAAACAATTTTGTTATGTCGAGATCACAAGAAAACAATATTAATTGAAAAGAATATTATAATGCATGGCCTTGTAGGACTGTAATTTTTATTGCACAGAGGTGTTTTATATATATATATATATATATATAATTGGAGTGTTCATATAGGGGTGTGCATGTGTGTGTGCTTACACTGTGTGAAAGAAGCTGTAACACTGGTCACACACTCTCACTGTCTCCTCACTTCCCTCCACTACCATCTTCCTGCTGGAACAGGCGTGACACACCAAGCGGCCACAGCGCCTGCAGTGATGCCGTCGGTTAAACTGACAGAGAGAGAGAGAGAAAGAGAATAGATAGATTGAATAGCTAAGTTTAACCTGATTGCAGCATAACAAATCTGTTACTCCTGAGAGTAATACATTATCATGTCTCCCTTTGGGTCTCACCATGGTGAATCTCTCTCTCTGACAGACCATGCAGATGTGCCTTTGGTGGTCAGGAATCCAGTCTTTACGATCCGGCGTTTTCTCTGGAGGAGTGAACATGGCTGAGGGACGGAGCTTCTTCCCACTCGAACCTCTGTCTTGGTCATGGGTGGTGCTAGATGAAGTATGCATGGGAGTTCCTCCTATACAGAGATCCAATAGCAAATATTGGCTTTTCATGATGACAAGTTTAAGTTTTACATTTCAGTTTGGGTTTAATCAGTGATGGATGACTTTGACCACTTCCCTTGCTGGTTATATTTAACACAATAGTCACAATAGTAACCTTTGTGAATTGGTGACATTTAAAATGCTTTTTTGTTTTTAAATCTAGAGTCAAATAACAACAAAATAAAACAAATGCAGATGCAAAAATGGCAGACCTGTTGAAGGAGGTGGTGTGCGAGTGGGAGACGACAGTGTGCTTTCCTGAATAGGACACTGCAGCAGCGCGTCCTGCAAGCTGATCACCGAGTCTAAAAAAAAACCCCAAACAGAATCTAAATTAATTGAGACCATCATTTATTTCACAGCAACAACAGAACAATGAGAACCTTCAAATTCAAAGCCTCAGTATCTGATTAGCTACATTCTGGGACAAGTGGAACATAGTTTTCTATATCGGACAATTGTAAATCACATCAATATTGTTTTTGCCCTCACCGCTGCGTGTCCTCTCTCGGGGGGCGTAAGGGAAGTCTAGGGCTTTCTTTGCATATGCAGCCAGCAGTGTGTCGATGTCCTGGTTGGTGATTCCTGCTTCCTGAGCGGGTAAAAGGTTCCGGAGGGTCGAGACGGCAACCGACACCCAGTCCACTTTCAGGTTCATCAAAAGCTGCTCCAGCATGAGCAGAGGATCAGCCAGCAGCTGGAAGTAGTCCTGCCGAGAAGCTTCCGGAATAGTGAGCAACTCCTGTGGAAGCCAGGTTAGAAAACACAGTACTATAATTCATTCTGTTGTTTAATGTGAAAATCTTTTCGTATTGAATCGACTCATCGATCAATCTCGTAACATTACATCTTTGCAGACAGAAATACATGTACTCCTGGTTAGTACCATCACACGTAAACATAAATGCATACCTTAGAGCCCAGGTGCAGGGCGTGTATATGGCGTCTACGTGCATAAGTCATCCGGCTCTGAAAGTGCAGCGTGAGGTAATCAGACAAGAAATGGCAGGCAGCCAATCCGGGCCTCTGATCTAGTGCACCCTCGCTAACCTCCAGCGAATCAGAGAGACCCTCGAGGAGCTAGAGCCAGGGAAGATGGGGTGCATACAGTGCAGGACTTTAGGTCTATATTACTTTCATTCTGTGAGTTAAAGTTCTGCCTCAAAGGCAGAACATTTGTGCAGAACATTGGTGCAAAATTTGTGCACACTCTCAATACCTGGAAGGCGTCCTCGGTTTGACCGTTTTCCAGCAGATGGAGAAGGTGTTCGGTCTGGAGCTGCAGTTTAGATTTCTCTGATACGGGATACAGCTGCACCCACTGTGCACACAAATCAAACTCCTGTGAACAGACCAAATTATTCAGTCAATTATATTCACTTGAGGCCGAAAATGTTCAGAATTTATTTAACCTCATTTATAAAGTACTATCAGGCCGACCCGTGTCTGCAACAAAAGGGAGAACATGGATTCAGGGTTTCTGTTCGACTCCTCCTTTAACTCCTGCCATGTCTGCCATCCCAGTGGAGGCTGTAAATTGAGCATCTACACAACACACACATACACACACAATGAGTGGATGTGATTACATTTGTTCTATATACTGTAGTATTTAATCCCATTTCAAACACTCACCTTGTTGTACATGTCGAGTTCATGTTTTTTTTGCTGCAGCTGTGGCGTGAGCATGTGATCCGGCCTTGAGTCACTGAGGCAGAACCGCAGGAGTTCCAGGCAGCTATGAAGAGGCCAGCGGTCCAAACTCTGCAGCGTAACACGGGCTCGCAGTTCCCAGTCCTTCACCCGGAAAAGCTGCTCTTTATCGCCCTCTCCTGCACATACGTGCATAAGAAAAGAGATTTGGAAATAAGACATTATACAGTATAATGTATTGTTTAATTAACTCTCATTTTTTAAACTTAACATTATGTTTTTACAGATCAGAATTAACAGAACAGCACTAACTACTCTCACCGCAGCTTCCACTAGACAAAGAATTTGGATCTTAATTTGCGGTGGTTCAAAAAAAATGTTCAAAAGATTTGTTTTTCTTTACCAATCTTATGCAAGACTATCTAAATATGTCTAAACCACTCATCATGAGTAACAACTATCCCCATTCTTTGTGCTTAGTGGAAATTAATAGACATAACCCCATACCTTCCAGGGTGGTGCAGGCAAGCAGTTTGTCCTGTAGCGCCCCTTTCTGACTGCAGTTTTCTGCATAGAGCTCCAGCAGGCTCAAAGCTCGCTTCAGGTCTTTGGTGCTCAAAGCCTGTTGAAAAGCTTCAGCCAATGTCGCGTTACTTGTTCCATCCTGAGAACCAGAGAAGAGCACGACCACTGTGCCAGATTTCCTGCTCAAAGCTGCTCCAACTTCATCCTCAGCCTCCAGAGATGACCCCAGCACAGGCGCTGCCATGTCTACTAGGAAGGCCTTGAGAATAGGAAAGGATGTAAGCAAAGCTTCGGCCTCTTTGGAGATCTGCTCCAAGTCCAATGGAGCTTCTTTACGTGCAGTGTTTCGAAAATACGAAGGCAGTCCAGGCCATGCAGAAGAGGTCACGCGGGCAATCTCAACCCTGCTCACGCCAAGCAACGCCAGCACAGCGACAAGAGGAGAGCGGGATTTCAGGAACGACAGGGCAGAAGGTGTGAGGAGGTAAGAAGATGCAGTGGATGATGATGACGACGATGAAGATGAGGATAAAGAAGAAGAAGGAGAAGGAGGAGAGGTGGAGAGATTTGGAAAGACGCTGGTTTCCACCGACGCTTCTGATTCTGAACTGGGTTCTGAGACTGCAGGCGGTTCAGAAATGTCAGTTCTTTCCTGAGTTTGCTGATGGAAAAGGGAGGCGATGGTGGATGAGCAGAAAGCTCCTCCATCGACTTCTGCACACTTTAGGGAGGAACGGAACCACAGAGGGAGCGGATCACAGCAACGCTGCACTATGACCTGTTGAACATTTACATGTAGACCCTCCTGATGCAGCAGAGACAGTAACCTAAAAAAAACACACATACACACTTCATGAAAGTAAAACTCACCCTGAGCATTATCTTTATAAATAAAGTAATCTTTATAAATAAAAATAAAATATTTTATTATATATTATTATTAAATTATTTTTTTCCTGTTTTGCAGCTCTTTGCCTACTGCAAAGTAAAAAACTGTGTGCTGTACCTGTCTGGTGTGACCTGTCTGTCAAAGAGCAGGTACGAGAGGAGCTGATGTGGTGACTGCAGAAGTACAAGCAAAGGATTTCCCAATTTCACTGCCGAACTTTGATCTAAACACACACACACACACACACACACACACACACACACACACACACACACACACACACACACACACACACACACACACACACAGAATGCAACATCCTTTAAAAAAGATTTCCAATGGTTTTATTTAAATATTGCCTGATTTGTACCAAACACATGAAATTGCATTCAAAATAACTGCTCACCTTCTGAGCCCAGGCAGCGCACCAGCACTGACGCTAGCATGTTGATATAATCCAGGAAGCTGCGCATATAATCTGGCCTACAGGTGGAACCGTCCAATTCAAAAGGGCACAGCTGGTCCAGCGAGCGCAGCAGCTGTTTCATAGCAGAGCGTACAGGGTGTGAGTCGAGCTCAGACTGCTTCAGCCCTGTCTGCTCTAACAGAGATGCCAGGATAGAGCTGGTCAACTGGCTCTCACCTATGACGAACAATCACAGTGAATACAAGCAGGAAATAAATTCCTTGACATTACAAGACATTCCACTTTCTCCTTAAAAATCTCTATAGATAAACAGAATTTTAGTTTCGGTTCAGTTAATCAGAATCAGAATACTTTATTAATTCCCTAGGGAAATTGTTTGGTTGCAGGTGCTCACAGTAAAAGATCAAAGTGAAGATTAAGTAATAAATAAATATTATATATATATATATATATATATATATATATATATATATATATATATATACACACACACACACACACACACACACACACACACACACACACACACACACACACAGAAAAATCACACCACAATAATAGTTATAAAATTTATTGCACATGTAACTAATTATTATTATAGCACTGAGATTGTTGCATATAATCGCCCAAGATAATAATAATATTCAAGTGTGGCATGAACTTTATAAATATATCTATATTATCTATATCATATAACTTTAGTTTTTTAATGCTGTATTATGCCCAGCGCTTCTCTGTAATTTTATTCTTCTGAAAAAGTCACTGTTAAACACTGTATTCTTGGAGAAAAAGAAGGAAAAGGACATAAATAGTACGAGATAAATGCTTTTACCGGCCATGTCGATGGCAGAGGTCAGAGTCTGCAGTGTGACCTCGAGGCTCTGGACAAAGGTTATCTGGGCCATGATGGCCTCCTCTGTGAGACACAAATGCGTACAGAGGAGGACTTCCTGAGCACTGCAGCCAAATGGAGGCAGGACACCACCCTCATCTCTGTTACAGTCTTTTAAAAAAAAAAAGAAAAGAAAGAGAAACTGATATACAGTATCATTCCATTAATACACCTTTGTGCGGTATTATTCCAATTATAAGCACATTATAAAAATATATTTTTTAAACATGAATTCAGTATTGTTCAAAATTATATGATTTAACAAAATACAGGTATAAGACCATATGAATGCGTGTGTACCGGATTTTGGTGGCCCTTTGCTTGTTGTTGTTCTGTTGAGTATTTTATTGATGTGCTGCAGCACAGAAGGAAAACCTCGGACGCCTTCAGATTGACCAACGTCTCGATCCAACGTGATGCCTGCAGGTGAAGATAGAGGTTAGATACTTGTCTATGGTTTAAAGAAGACACAAAGTAGGTGGGTCCCTGTGCCTGTGAGTCTCAGTAAAGTAGGCGTGGCCTCTGTGGCTTCACACTTTTTTCAGAGCTAACACCTTTGCATTCGTTGGTAAACTGGTGATCTGTCACACAGTTTTTATTCTGTACCTAACAAACACACACATACCTCGACCCTCTAGAGAGATTTGTAGTCTCCGCTCAGCTGTCTCCAAAAGCTGTCGTGAGCTCTTCCACAACTGGCACTGACAGCAGGCCAGGTCAAAAGCGGCCATACCAGCTGGACTCAGCTCCTCTAGCAGGGGGCGCAGGGGGTCTGAGGGATCAGAAAGTGTGTGAGAGAGCCAGTAGTTCTCCTCCAAACAGGCCAGAGGGCGAGACGGAGAGCTCTGAAGGCAATCAGCTACATCGGAGATGGAGTAAAATGCCATGCCTGAAGGAGAGAGAAGGAGAGAGAGAGAGAAGGAGAGAGAGAGAGAGAGAGAGAGAGAGAGAGAGAGAGAGAGAGAGAGAAAGAGAGAAAGAAATGGAGCATGTTATGAAGTGTAAAGTGCCGAATTAGATCATACATATCTTATTTTATATAAATTCTTATAAGCCATATTATTCTGGTGCATGCATACCTGCTGCAGCTGCATTGCCAATGCTCTGCAAAGTGGATCTGCTGCTGCTGCCCAGGCGACTCCGTCCCGGCCCTGTCACCCCGACTGACCCCAGACCCTCTGTGGAGGACGATAAGGAAGAAAGGGACTGGCTCTCAATCTTTATCTCAACCTGAGCGAGTTCAGAGAGAACCTCATGGTACCGCTCCATAAAAAGTAGCTCGCCACAACATGGTGCGTTCTCCAACCCAAACATCAGCATCACCTACAAACACACACATTATTTAAGTAACTTCCTACACTATTGTTCAATATAGTGTTACTATGTAGAGTATAGCATGTAGGTAACCTGATGAGCCTCCACATAGTTTCCTCTTCGTATGCAGGAGATCAGGAGAGACTCAGGCGGGGAGAGCATAGAGGAAATGAGCCAGCTGTGGGGTCCTCCACACACACACTTTTCGCACTCCACACACACTGGCACGGTGCTACCACTGCCGTCTGGGGGAGAAAAAAAAAAACATACTCTGTATTTTAGGATGTTGGATCACATCTGGATGTTGTGTAGAAGTGAATTTTTTTTATTAAGTGCCTGTGCTCTAACCCGAAGTGCTGGTGCTGATCTCGCCATTCTGTCGTTCAGAGGTCATGCGTCGCTCAGGGCGATGGCGAAGTGATCGCTTCTTTTTTCTAACTCCAGAAACACTGCTGCTGCTCCTACGCCTCAGAGGGAGAGTCAAGTTCACACCGGGAGAGGGCAGAGTTGGACCACCTGCGTGCACACACACACACACACACACACACACACAAACACTTTACTTTGCCAACAGAATTTTTTTATTTCTTTTAATTTAACCCGTAATGTATGTGCGGCCAAATTCAAAATGGTTATCTATTCACTATAACATTCACTATAACTGCTCACTACATAGAGATGGGGTGCCCAAACTTTTTTTTTTATGTGAGGTCCAAATAATTTTTCCTTTCTTTAATGGGGGCCAGGTAAGTCTGTAACAGAAAATATCATGGGCTGGAGTGACTACCAGTATTATTGTGGAAATTTTATTATGATTTTAAATGTATTTATTATGCCTCCTAATGCCGATTAGTTTATTTTGCTATGCACAGTACTGAGGTGCAATACTTTTCAAGTACTATATTGCTATATAAAAAAAACATTTATTTACTTATACATTTGGTTGTCACGTGAATCTAATAAAAATTAGGCTATGTTAATAACCAGAGGTCGACTGACAGTGGATTTTACTGATACCGATAGCTAAGTTGGATAGTACTTGCCGGTAACCGACTTATTAACCGAGATTTAAAAAACAAACATAACAAAAAAATAAATAAATAAATAACACTCCATGTAAAATAGTACCAAACTTTATTACAAAAAAAAAAAAAAAACAGTACTGAATCATAAAAATGTGCTAAAGGAAATTGATATCAATATATTTTTATTAAGAAATGGCATCAGTGATTCGCCTCTAGAGGCCGCTCTAATAACGACAGCAGACCGGAAGCCGGAAAAAGCAATTAGTTCCAGCAATCAACAATAGGTGCCTCGACTCTTATTAATAAATAAGCGAAATTTTAGTTTGAAAGTTTATCATCAAATACAAATATGAAATGATTTAAACATATACATATATGACTCACTGCTTGGGTTCTCCTGATTGGTGGTAACGATTTGTAGCCTCCACTGAGCCTCGGCTGTGTATTTGGACAGCCTCTGCAACCGAGTGCTGAAAGTCTCCACTGTAATCGAGCTACCCAAACTCTCAGCCAGCTCCGCCTCTGCCTCCAGCGCCCTCCCGAGGGCACACATTCCCTCCAGTCCTTCTCTAAGTAGCCGCAGGACTCCTTCCATCGCACCAAGATCCAACAAAAAGCCATGGCAACCATTCGACTGTCCAGATCGTACACTTTCAGAGCTCTCGCCCTGCTCTTTTCGGGCTTCACTTTCACGGATCTCTTCCTGAAGGCTGCTCTGTGTTTCCAAGGTGCCGAAATGATTCGGTTCAGCAAAATCAGAATAGGACAAGAAAAGCAGCGAGAAGATGTTTTCCAGGAGCTCTAGGCGAAACATTGCAGGAACCGCTTCCAAGTAGAGCTGACACTCCGTGAGGTAATGCTGAAACAGGGATGAGTGACCTGTGTGGAGAAATTCATTTATGAGAAGGGACGTGTAATGCAAATTTTTGCTAGAGTGTCTCAAGGACATACAGTGAAACATTACTGTGATTGCTAGAGTACGAAGTCTACCAAAATATGCTACAAAACAATTAGATTAAGACAGAATTATAACTCATTCAGTAGCGAATAGTTGTCCAGCTTTTATATACACACTATCAAGACATAGTTACTGTACACACCTTTAGCCTGTTCCTTCTGTGGTACCTGTGCTGAACCAAAGTCTGAGCATCTGACCCTTGTGTTCACACATACAGCACGAACTGCGTATTTCATGGCACAGAAGCCCCTGAACAGAGTGATGTTGCGCTGAATGCAGTTGCTCTGGGTGTCTCCAGAAAGAAAGTCTCCTTAAAACAGTATAAAGCAGTGTCAGATATAGAAGTGGATTTGTGTGTGTGTGTGTGTGTGTGTGTGTGTGTGTGTGTGTGTGTGTGTGTGTGTGTGTGTGTGTGTGTGTATGTTTTACCTGCAGCCTGCAGCAGCTTCAGCACTCTGTGCTCTTCATACTTGGCCAGAGAAGTGAGCGAGTGCAGCACATAGAGAGCAGAGTGCTGATCCAGATTGTGCAGTTGAGACAGCAAGGCCTCATGGGAGATTTCGCTGATCACAAATGGAAATCTTTTAGACATTTTTAATATCAGATATTGTTTGATAAAAAAATTTGTATCTAAATTTAAATGCTATTTTGACTGGGAATCTCCTACATTCTGCGTGTTTAAGTGTGTTACTCACGAGTTGTTTTTGATACACCAATCCAACACTGTTAACTGAGAAGAGAGGACGTTTGCAAAATCGCTGAGGATAGTGTCTTTGGCCTGCACACACAAATACACACACACAAAAGATGTGCATAGTGACAAACACACTATAATACATGCTCAGGTTTTTTTTTTTTTGTCAGATGATTTCATTTAAACCATGGTACACATTACAGGTGGAATATTTCTAGTGGTGGCTCAATGGTTAGAGCTCTAGACGGCTGATTTGACTTTATAATGCAGACAAAAATTATTTGGTAATAAATTGGCACAGCGCATGGAAGGAGGTCAACTGCATCAGTTTGAGGTCTTTATTTCCGGACCTGTTTTTGGTGCAGAATCCTGAGGAGTCCCTGGGCGGAATCAAGGCTCTGGCAGTGTTTCCATCCCAGCAAGAGAAGGAGGCGGGACAGTGGCTGAAACTCCACCCTAAGTAATGTTTCCAGTTTAGAAAACTCCTCCTTTTTTATTAGGTTGAGCCCTGTGACCTACCAACAAAACCAGAAAAGGAGACAGGCGAGTGACTTTATAACAGAAACTGTAAACTGGGGCAAAACATGACTATAATTATTACATAATGTCCTTTTCATTTATAAAATTGACCATTTACATAATGCTAGAAATCGTTTTTATTCTTACTGGATATTGGGCAGTAAGGCTGTTTGAAGTGTGTTTAGTAAAACACTCATGAATGAGAGTGGATGAGGGGTAAGAACTCTTACCAGAACCTGCTCCAGAAAGTGCTTTCCACTGCTCAGACACTCAAAGTAAATGGCTTTCCAAGCATCAGGACGTTCACCATGACAACACAAGCCAAGCATAAGCCTCTCTGCTTCAGGCAAGTCCACTGAGACAAACATACACACAAACACACATACACACACTTAGTAGTAGATATTAATTTAGCCATATGTGTGGTCAGGTGCATGTTTTGAGATAGCACAAAGATATTGGTCACATGTGACTTTTGTTAGCAGAAAGATGATGGTAACGTGACGGCCAAAAATAAGGCTGTGTGTGTGTTTGCGTGTGTATGAGGGGGAAATAATGTAACAAAGCAACCACAGACTCTCACTTCCTCAAATTCGAACCAGATTTAAGGACCAAAAACTGAAAATCAAAGTGAGCCTGTGTGTTTAGTTGTGTGTGTTTGTGTTAGTCCCTATCCCTCCTACCCTGCGTGTGTTTTGGATCTTGAAGCAGTCTGTCCCTGCTAAGCTGCAGTGCTGTGGCACAGTAGCGCATTAGCAGAGTGTGGCTCTGTGGTCGAAGCAGGCATCCCATCAACCTCTCCTCACTTAGAGGCCCCACTCTTGCCCTCCATAGCTCCACCCACAGCTGCTCCAGCTCTGCGGCTGCACCCGGAGCAAGAGCCAGAGCGCCGCACACTTCTGCTGCCCATCCCTCATTTCTCTTGCTTTCCTTCTCTGCTATGAGGTCCAGGAGATGCTGGAGAAAACCACTGGATGCATTTGTGTGTTTCAGGAAGCAGAGCAGGGCCTGGGCAAGACGTGGGCTGTGCTCAGAGAGCAGGGAGCGGATGGAGGAGAGAGCCGCATTACTCAAAGGAACGACGGAGGGGGAGTCATTCTGCTCAACGCGCTCAGACTCCAGAAAAGCCTGATGCAGCTCCTGAGGAAGAGAGAAACCATAACAAAGTGAAATATTTCTTGGATTCAGTGAAGGAGGGTTGACTGTACCTGGCAGTGTCAATAAAAGAGGCTGTGTGTATGCCAATATCACTGAAGGAGTTGTGGCCCATGTACCTGTTAAGGTCATTAAAGGAGGCGTGGCCTCTGTGTGTATGCCAATATCACTAAAAAAGGTGTGGCCTATGTCCCTGTCAAGGTCATTAAAGGGGGCGTGGCCTTTGTGTGTGTGTGTGTGTGTGTGTGTGTGTGTGTGTGTGTGTGTGCTAGTATCACTGAAAGAGGCATGGCATCTGTGTCTGTAAATTTCATTGAATAAGTACAAAACCTAATATACAGGTTAACAAACAATACCCAACAAGTACTGTAGCTTTTATCTGTGGAATTTTGCTGCTTTTGTTACCTCTATTAATCTATTACAGTTATGACTTGTATAAGTGTTATAAAAAGTGGGAGGTTTACTTTTAGTACAGAATGAGGCAATTTCTCTCCGAATTCTTCTAAAAGCAGCAGGAAGGCCAGTTCCCGCCGGACTGAAGGAGATACCTGCAGAGCAGAAAGGAGACATGATATGGATTATGAAATGCTCAGAAACGCTTCTGAAAAAAATTTAATTTCACCTTGTCTTTTGAGTGCTTCTCCAGCACCTGAAGCCAGAACCAAGCGAGTTTGTGAGGACTTCCCAGTGTCTCCCACCTGCAAAACCATACAGGGTGAAAGTGAAGTCAAAGGCCACACTCACAAACCACCTGCACGTGGCTGCAATGATTGAATGTTAATGCAAGTGAAATTAAAAGCTAACAGAAACCACAGCTGTTAGAATGTGAGGTGACACTACTCACGCAAGTTGATACGGTTGTGCGATAAGTGCAGAGATGATATCATCGGGACTCTGCGGCACGTCTCCGGCAGCCTGACTGAGCTGTCGGACACAAGCGGCAGCCAGCTCCCACTCGCCATGCTGTAAACACTGAGTAAAAAACACAAACAGGTCCTGCACAGAGCTCTCCTCCTCCTGGCCAAAAGGATGCATAATGGCACGCTTTCCCAAGTGTGTATCAGTGTTTAGCGTCATTATCCAGATGATAACAGCCACTCATCTACAGCAGGCACAAAATACATGTAAAACAGCAGGCACATCACTTCACACAGCACTTCTCATCCAATAGTAAAGATGTGGTTTCTAGTTTGTCCAGTGTCCCCACAACCCTGTCTTGCTAAAACTACAAAAACATAGGGAGTCGCCTTTGGACTTAAAGAAGGTGGAGCATTGGTCTGAACTTAATTCTGAATCAGAAACATAAAAAACAGAATCAAACAGTGAAGAAACTCTCCTTAAACTTTAAATAGTAATATTGTTAATCAGAGTTTCTCTCAGACAACTTCACATTTACATGATTAGAACCGATCTGGAAACACTTTGAAATTTTACAGATCACATCTTTAAACCATGCAGTTTTAGAAAATAGTGTTGAGACAATCAAATGTAGTTTTACCTGAATAGATGTCAAGATAAAAAAGAAATGGCTATAAATATGACAGATAAATGAATTAAAGAGGAATAAAGGAAGAAGAAAGTAAATAAAGAGAAAAATGCATTTATTAATTAAATGCTTCAAGGTATAAAGGAATACTATATATTAAGTCACTGTTGATACCTTACAGGATAAACAGCTTTACAATAAATAACAGAAATAGAAAAGTCTAGAAATAAACCTGTCTGAATCACTATGTATAGATATGTTAAATGTTTACTGTACTGTTAATATATTATTTTGTTTACTTCTGTCTACAATGCAACATCCAAAGTTTTACTCATAAACCTTTTAATAAAATCAGGATTTAAACGGGTCCAGGTGACAAACAGTTGTCTTGGAGAATGTTTATTATCTCCGAATTGTATTCATTATCGTATAACACTGTAAAATACAGCACTTACGGTTTGTTTTGTCCAGAACAGGCGCTTATACACTCACTCTAACTACCTACACCACCCGCACCCTGACAGCGCCGACGCCATGACAGTTGTGTCATGTGACCT
>NC_139577.1:6925106-6967606 GCF_946808225.1 Silurus aristotelis | reverse complement strand
ATGAATTTCACACAAATTTCTTCTCCTGGCAGCAGTGTTTTATACTACAGCGCTTTCAAATTCTCAATTCTGATTGGTCAGAAGGTGTTGGTTTATTTTCTTTTAAAGATTTACCTATCGCAATGCACTTATTGTTTTAGTAGTAACAGCAGCTTCCAAAGGACTGTTTCTTATAAAGAGACGCTTCTTTTTAAAAACATGTATAATCGCAATCATTAATATAGTGAATGTTTTTTTTGTAAAGAAGAGATTCCAGTGTCAGTAAGGAAATATAACATAAGATGATTGTTAGCATTTTGACAGCATTTCCTGAAAGCTAGGACAGTTAACTAAATTCTTGCTCTTTCGGCACAGAATGTCGTTTTAAAAAAATCTCTATGTGGACGTTGTTTTAATAAAATAACAAACCAGGGACAGAGAATGTAGGAGTCATTATCACTAATCCTGTCTACATGAACGTTTTCTGACACATTTGCAAACTGCTACTTCAAGGGTGGTACAGAAAATGTACTACAACCTGCTACAACCATGAACTTAACCTTGAACTTGGGCTCTTTCCAACAGAAGTGCCTTGACATTTGCATGTGTGTGTGCGTGTGTCTACATTTTCTTCATGGAGGCAGGAAAAATACAACCAGAAAGCTCTCTGAGAGATTTCTAATGCAATATCTTACATGGTGCTATTAGAACACAGTATGTGTGTGTTTGTATGTATGTGTGTCACACTCACCTACAATACACACTTTTTTACACACACGTGGGCGTTCATGTACGCTGCATTAGAGCTCGCCTGATCATTTCTATACCTGTATGTTTGTGTTAACAGGCACAGCACTTGAAAGACACGTGTTTGACCGAGAAAAAAAGCTTTGTCAAGATGCCTTTGTTTGAATTAGATTCCGGATGAAAACAATAAAAGACTTTTTTGCAAATATCTTGGATGTTGTATATTGTGGTACTGTATAAAAACTATGCCGGAAGATTCATCATCGATGTGATTCGTTATAAATCACATGCTCTCCATTGTTTTTACATCACACTTCTCCTTTTCGGTCTCACATCAAATTATGTTCAATTTGATACATTTTATTACTTTTAAAGTAATAAAGATTAACGCTTGAATTGTTTTTTTTAAATACACTAAAGGACTAAATGTAGATTTCAACTCTCACTAGTGATCTAAACATGAACCAACCAATCAGCATCTTTTAACTCACACATAAGTTTGTCTTCTATCACATTTCCTCTTAATGTTAAGTTTCCAGAAAGATTGACAAATTTCTCATATCTTCTTTCCAAACTTCCTTACCTCTGACTTACTTCTGAATTAAATAAAAAAAAAATTATATTTCAATATAATTAAATTTCTTGCTAAAACAAAATGTACTCAAGAATCATGTTTTTTTTCTCCTAGATTTTTAATATTTTTTTTAATAATTTTCTTCTAAAAATGAAAATATTTCATTTCAATCTTTGGTTTTTTTTTTGATAAACATTTTTTTGTTTCCTTTCATATTTTCTTTAGTTTCCACTGCCATCCCTTTCACCATGATCATTAACACTTGCATTATTTTCACACTCCGAAGGAAAAAACACGCTGCTGAATGGAAGGAGGCTCCTCACTGCATCTTTATTATACAATAAACACTTTATTTTAAATGATTAAATGTGATAAAAATGGACATCGGCATGTGCTGAGATCAGGTTTTATAGCTACATATTATATATTATAGCTACATATATGCAACACTTTTCATTATTACTGTATGATGTTTAAAAATGACAGTATTTGTATCAGAATTTGTTCATGTATCAAGTGCACAAATCATGACAAATTACAGAGTGATTGAATATCATAAAATCGGTACATGCCTAATTCTGTATAAAAGTAAAAAAAAAAAAATAATACATTTACACAAAAGTTTAGCTTGGTAAAAAAACAAGTATCATGGTGCATACAAAAAAGTGCTTAGCGTGAGAATAAGTGAAAAAGAAAGAAGCCGCTGATGGTGTCCTGTAGTGAATTTCACATCCAGCCAATTTCATGTGAACCTAAGTTAACCGAAGTTAATGTCCTGCCAGCAGGATGAGCTTCATCATGATTTTTAGAGCATTTCCTGCTCACCATTTACATAAAGTTTAAATGCTGAGAATATCAGGTTCTTGAAGATTTTAAATGATAAATAAATAAATATGTCCTTTTAAATAATTTCATCATACTGATGAATAATGGGGTTTGTAATATAATGCTACAAACACTACGGTGAGCATAATGCAGGACGAAGTGTGTGAAAAGCTTAAGCCCGCCATGACGTCAGCTGTGTTTCAGACGAAACCACGGTTTTACGTTTGCTGCTTGAGGGCTTCGATCCAGTTCATTTTCTCCTGGTGTGTGGGAGCTTGGAAGAAGTAATGTATGTCTCTCTGAGTGATGATCTTAAACAGATTCCCCTGGACTTTACCTTTCACACCTGCATGTAACAAAGAAACACACATGCTTTAGTGGTGACCTCGCAACCACTTAGATAAACACCTTAAACATACGTCGGGACATGTGGAAAAAGGAAGACATTACCGCTGTTCTGGAATGATTCTATACCTGGACATCCTTTAATATATACTCTGTATTGTTGACTAATCATTTACCTATTATTATGATGACTCAGCACATACACAAACACACAAACGTGCTCACCTGAGGGGACGCCGTTGTCATCCAGAGAAGAAATCAGACAGCCGCGCAAAGAAAACCCGCCAACTGGAGTGATGTCATCCTGAGGAATGAGGTCATCACAGGAAGTAGACAAGTCAGCACACAATCAAGAGCAGCAATAACACAATAAAAGAACCCAAACTCTTTTTATAGTTACAACTATAAAAAAATATATATATAATTTAAAATGAATTTGAACTCTTTTACAATGTCATTTTCATTTAGAAATATTTGTTTCAATTTAATCCCGTATTACTTTATACCTCATATATAACAGAAACATGTGTTTTATTTATATTTTAAGAACGTCTTACTTTTTTCCATGTATAGTGTGTTTGTGTTGTGGAATGTCAACAAAACAAGTTTCCACTTGAAATTATTAAGAAACAACAAGAACCTGCAAACAACATAAATCCCCATGTCTTGTTTTTACAACTTTACCTCTGACTGTTAAAGCTTCCTGCCGTAAATGTTACATTCACAAACACCCCATTAACAATTACACATTTGTGTCTGCTGTACAGGTCTCTTAGAATGTATTGTCAGTCTAGGAACCATAACATATTAGTACAGGGGTGCCAAATATCCTGATTGCGATCGACCGATAGATCGCAAAGGTAGTATGGTTAAAGTTGGTGCCATTCAAAAAGTTTTTTAGATGTTAGTGTATCATCTATCTTCTCTATGGCATTTGCGTCTTTATTGGCGTACAGGGCAGCCAGTCTGAGATCAAATGCTCACGAGCTACTGCAAAACTACAGCAAGCTAAGTGACTCCTCTTATTTATATATATATATATATATATATATATATATATATATATATATATATATATATATATATATATATATATATATATATATAATTTATTTATTTTTATGTATGTACATCATCTTGGCTCGTACATTTTAAAAGAGGCCAAGAAAGTGACAATACACCAAATTTTCTTTGTAGAAAATAAATGTGCTAAATCTTGAGCTTTTTTATTTGAACTATTATTATTATTTGTAAATGATTTAATTGCTCTCACCTTGCTTGGGTTGTAGTAGTGCAAGAAACCAGGCTCTGACCTCAGCACAAACAGTCGTACCTTCCAGTTCTTAACATTGTGTCCCTGCAAACATACACAGACACACACAAATATTCTCAAGTGAGAAACAGACACACATGATGTTCTCGGTTTGTATCTTGTGACACATGATCTAATTCATCCTCATAATGAAGGTACAACCTTAAACATTTAATGATGATGATGAACATGAGGAGCATAAACATGTGCTTTAAAACCTCACCTGTTTGATCAGGTATCCTCTCTTCTGCACTCTTCCACTCAGCTCCACTGCAGACATGGACTTTTCAGACTTTAAACTACCTCGTTTCTTAAAGCTCTCAGCCTGATGACACACAAACACGTATTTATAGTTTAAAAACACATCACTGCTAAAACACAATGATCAGTTGTCAAGGGGAAAAAACATACAAAGCTGTAGAGAGCTGTAGAATCGTCGAGGAACTGTTCTCCAAGAGCAGCGTTTCTCACTGCGGCTACGCTCTTAAATCCAACAGCTCTCACACTGCCTTCATC
Source organism: Silurus aristotelis (assembly GCF_946808225.1). Taxonomy (NCBI): domain Eukaryota; kingdom Metazoa; phylum Chordata; class Actinopteri; order Siluriformes; family Siluridae; genus Silurus; species Silurus aristotelis. Next base: position 6,963,308 of record NC_139577.1, on the reverse strand, counting down.
TACCAGAGCCGACGCCAGTGTCACTGCCTCCACCCGAGTCAGAGCCAGCTGAGTGAACACCAACCAATCCACCACTGCTGAGCCTACACACACACACACACACACACACACACACACACACACACACACACACACACCATTACATCATCAATGTTTCATTAATTAAATACCTTTATTAGACTATACAATACATTTTAAATAGGGTTAAGCGAGACATATATCATGGCTTTAAGAGGAAGGATGTATTACGAACTTTATCTACCTGTGTGTGTGTGTGTGTGTGTGTGTGTGTGTGTGTGTGTGTGTGTGTGTGTGTGTGTGTGTGTGTGTACTGAATATTGTAAGGATACAGACCTGAGAAGCAGTTCATGTAGGTGCTGCCCTGCTCAACGTGGCTGCTCATCTTAATGCCACTGTGAACGTCGTACATAGAGTCCACCACCTGACTGATATACACACACACACACACACACACACACACACACACACACACACACACACACACACACACACACAAACACACATCAGGATCAAACTAATAAAATTAGGATTGACACCTGGATTGTGTTTTAGGTTTTTGAAAAAGTGTTCATCAGTGAATTACATCTGAAACTCTTTTGTGTGATGATGCCAAAAACCCCCTTGAAACTCGCATCACCTGAGGTTAACACTGTGGAGCTGCAGCGATTGTGAAGCTTTCCGCACAGCTGGAGAAAGAGCTGGAGCATCTCCCGGGCCGAGTCTCCTCACGGCTGCGCTGATCTCCACGGCCCACTCGTCTCGCTCCTCCCGAGAACATGCCTCTAGGAAGTACTCCGACAAAGTGTTGGTCTTCAGCCTTATGACCAGCTGTTACACAGCGAACACAGCTGTTACAACACCATTGACACTGGAGACTCCTTACACTAACATACAGCCTAAGAAACATCCTCAGCATGTCATTCAATGGTTAAATAAATGTTGTCATGTCTCTATGGGTGTCCCTGTCCACTAAATACGTGCCACAACAAGCTCAATTATGAATAACCACTGGTTGCTGTGGAGCCCAAGCAATTAAATATACAAACACACACCATGTTCCTGACAAGCCAGAGCAGAGTACTGCACACACAGCACATTTAATATGACTATGTATTTAAGTAGAGGAACTTTAAATGCCTGCAGCTGTAAATTACAGGAGGACACACACCCTGACTAAGATTCCCTATTGTAGGTTTTATAATCAAAATGAAATGACAGGTTATAACCATTATGCTTTTTTTAACTTATATATATTTAATCTCCTGTCTAAGTGGTGTAATTAAATCTCTGCAAAATAAACGTACAGTAATTCCCCCAATTAATTTTGAATCATTCATTACAGCATACATATTTTGTCATATTATCTTACAGGTCTGTTCTCGTATTCCAGGTAAGGACAGGTGATCTCGCAGGCCTGTAATGGGATGCTCCCTCTGTGACACGAGTCCCTTTTCCCTCCTTCAAACCTGTAGTAAAGCAGCTGCTCAGCTTTCAGGACGAACCATCGAACCTTCCAGTTGTGAACCACATGACCCTGATGAGAAATATAAAGAAAAAGCTGTAATAAATAAAAGAAAACCTTACCACAGTGCTGATTAGCTCTGGTTTCTGATTAGTCACAAGGTGTTGATGCATTGGCTACGAATCACAGGTTTACATTAATGCACTGCACCCTCATTCATAGGGACTTAACTAAGAATAATAAAGTATTCATAATAAGCTGTGTTATAAGAACATTTAAGCTGTGCTAATAAGCATTTAAGATGTGTTCATAAGCTGTAATAACCCGTGTTAATAAGCATTTAAGATGTGTTAATAAGCTGTAATAACCCGTGTTAATACGCATTTAAGATGTGTTAATAAGCTGTAATAACCCGTGTTAATAAGCATTTAAGATGTGTTAATAAGCTGTAATAACCCGTGTTAATACGCATTTAAGACGTGTTAATAAGCTGTAATAACCAGTGTTAATAAGCATTTAAGACGTGTTAATAAGCTGTAATAACCCGTGTTAATACGTATTTAAGACGTGTTAATAAGCTGTAATAACCCGTGTTAATACGTATTTAAGACGTGTTAATAAGCTGTAATAACCCGTGTTAATAAGCATTTAAGATGTGTTAATAAGCTGTAATAAGCTGTGTTTATAAGGAAATTTTTTTGTTGCGGTGACATTTATTAAACATATATTTCGAAAGGAGTCTCCAGTTTCAGAGCTTTGTATCAGTTTAACTTTTTTGTAACTTATTTTGTGTTTTCTTCGTAATATAACGGGACGAGGGTTTTTTATGGTCTTGTCAAATTCAAAAGAGAAAATTTGAGGCAGGTGAGTGTTCAGTGCCGCTGTGCTGTTAGTGAGAACTAGAACTGACTTTTAGTGGGCATTAAATGTAAACAGCCATTATAAGTGTCATGATTTAAATTAATAAAAACAATTGTTACTCCGATTGAAAGACCTTGAAAGAGGTTCAAAGTGGTTATAGAAATCTTTATATCATCCAAGTCACTGAGTATTAAACAGTCAGTGTTTCCTGTACTGTAATAGCACAACACAGTGTTTACTATACTTTTTTACATGACAAGCCGAGAGTCTGCATGTTCCTTAAAATATTTATACTGCTCAAGCTCAGAATCCAGTAAACACTCAGTAAAAGGTAAAGAAAAGCATTCAGGATCTCCGGTAAAACATCTTCCACATCATTCAAGTATAAAAAGCACGACTTACCCTCTTAACCAAAAAACCTTCTTTCAGGACGGACTGGTTCTGCGTGTCCATTCCTGCTGATTTCTGCTGTTCTGACAAACCGACAAGTGTTTTTATAGCCAGGAGGAAACTGAGTCATCGTCCCTCCACGCCCCGCAAGCCGCAGGGCTCAGATACGACCTCCAGGTAAGGATAAATACAAACACAGGGCAGGAGTGGCAGCAGGAAGTGCTTTCCTAATGGGGTAAAGAATCTGCAGGGTGGAGCGAGGATCTAAAGCAGCACACTTCTTACTCTGGAACTCCATATCTTATTTGTCTTTACGCCTCAATAAAAAAACACACTTTTGTTTATGATACAGATTTCACCTGAACCTCTCAAGTAAATAATTACCTGATTCAGGTGTGAGATTTACACATGAGATGTTTAGGCACTTCACAGATATGTGGGTTTTAAATTCTCAAGATTTTTTTCCCCATGTGTTACATGTTACCTCCTCGTCAGTAATTATTTTGTCACGTCAATTTGAGGACATGCTGCAACACACTTCAGATCACAAATATTTCCACATGACATTAATGTGATTTTGTGTGTGTGTGTGTGTGTGTGTGTGTGTGTGTGTGTGTGTGTGTGTGTGTGTGTGTGTGTGTGTGTGTGTGTATAAACATTCGACATTTTGAATGGAATGATATAACTGAAAGTTGGTCTCATTTGTAAGTTTCAATGATTTAAACTCACACAACATGCGTATGTAATGTTCAAGCATGACCTGCACATATGTGGTCTAATAGACCTTTGACTCTTTAGCAATGACATTATGAGGTGCTCCCTTTAAACTTTCACTTGAGGACAAGTACAAAAGTATTTGCCTTCAAATGTACTCAAGTATTCTAAGTACTTATTTATTACGACTATAATCTTTTCCTAATATTTTTTTTGTCACAAGACTCTTCGCTTAAGCGACTCAGTTTATGTATAAAGACTCTAATGTTACTCTCATTAATATCTCAAGTCAAGTCAAGAGGCTTTTATTGTCATTTCTACTATGCACAGTGGTACACAGTACACAGTAAAAACAAGACAACGTTCCTCCAGAGCCCTGGTGCTACACTAAACTAAACATCTCTCGATATTAATGAGTCAAACACTGGTTAAAAACCTTCTTTTCAACTGCTTCAATAGAATCACGCAAATAAGGTCACTGGTGTTGTGGCAAATTAGAGTCAGCAGTTTCTTCCATCATTTATTCCTCTCAAAATGTTTTTATCCACTCAAATAAAAAGGAACAACTGAATTCGCAAAATAGGTTTTTTTTACTCAACTATATTTGAGTATATTTGAGGTGGTCTAGTGGTTAGGATGCGGTGCTCTCACCGCTGCAGCCCTGGTTCGGTCAGGGAACCAACCCCAGCCATTAGGGTTGCAAAAGCCAGTGCACTCTTAGTGCCAGTCCCAAGCCCGGATAAATGGGGACTGGTGCGTTAGGATGGGCATCCAGCGTAAAAACATGTGCCAAATCAAACATGCGGATCATTGATACGGATGATCCGCTGTGGCGTCCCCTAATGGGAGAAGCCGAAAGAAAGATCGAATAGTTCAGTAAAAAGTACAACATTTGCCTTTGTAATGTAGTGAAGTAAAAGTCTCCCCAAATGAAAATAAAGAATTACTTTGTTACCGTCCACCGCTGCACACTGAATACTTACAACTTTACCCTGATAAACACTGTTCTGCATTTACAATTACTGCATTCATCATGTATTTTATGGTTGTATTCTACTGTTCATTAAACCATTGCTAAAACAATGCTAATGGTGGTGGACTTTTTCACAACTCTGTACATTGAAAGGGATTTTTTTTGTATATGCAGGGTGACGAGACTGAATAAGAAGTCAACAGGTTGAAAGACTTTTGAAAGTTTGTTGAGGAAGACAGGATAGAGGTGTGATGTGTGTTTATTTTTCATTATTAAAAATGTACATAATTGACATTAGCTGTTTAAAGTGTTTGCTCTCTTTGGTGGAACAGCCAGTGCTCTTCTAATGTGGGTGAAAAGAAATAAATTAAAACACATGAAAATGAAACACACTGGCTCATGTTTCAAGGAGTGAGAAAAGAGAATTAACTGGGTTTTTTTAGCATTTAAAAAGCTAGCTACCACCTATACATGATGCTAATTAGCCAGCCATATTTGCTACCTGGCTATATAAGCATTTTTTTTTTATTACATTAAACAATGAGAAAAAAACTCATTATACTGCTATAGGCTATTATACTACATATACTGTATGTATACTGTATAAATTCAAGGACTTTTAGTCACAATGAAATCCTTAATCCTTATCATGGCTTTGATAAAAAGTACTTTAATCACTACATTCAGCAGAATAATAAATTTTTCAGACACGTGTACATTTACAGACAGACAGACAGACAGCAGAAAATGACGGGACAGACACCTCGCCATTTTTTCATGAGTCACAGTAAATCACACTGAGTCACAGACGTCCCGACGGCCAAATCACAATCTGAGTCACAACAGACTGCTTACAGAAGACTGGATGACTATTTAGGGAGAAATTACAAAAGCAAAAACACCATGGTTACCAATATAACTATCTACATAAACAACAGAAAAAATATTTAACATTGTGAATAATCTAAACTTTTTGATTTATATTTGAATGGTGTTTAATTTTCAGGATAATACATCGGATATATATTAAGTCCTGTTGCTGTAGTGGTTAAAATCAGCTGATCTTTTCTTGATTTTTGATAAGAAATGCTTATTCATGTAATTCCTGACATTTTGTAGAGCTTGACTAATGAGTTCAGACATTTGGATCTCAAGCCATATGATTCCTTTAACTTTTTAACCTTTCTCGTTTCACTATAAAATCATATATTTATTTTCCATATAGACTGTGGTTTTGGCTGCGCTTAAAATATAACGGTTTAAAGTACATGTAAATCCATCGATTGGCGGAGTGAACACGCTGTAGTTTTTATTGCCGCTAGAGGGCGACAAAGACCTGCGATAACATTCACACAGACTTCGTGAGCATGAAGACTAAAACATAATTACTCATACAAAAATAAATAATGAATTTCTTTCACCTTTTGTATAAGCTACTATTTAAATGTAATTATTTGTGTGTGTGTGTGTGTGTGTGTGTGTGTGTGTGTGTGTGTGTGTGTGTGTTGGTGGGGTAGGAGTATCCTTGGTGGGAAATTCAGATCCTGCAAATACAGTGGTGAACCAGGACACAACCCTGATCCTCTTTTGATTAAAAGTACTGTTGGTTACACACACACACACACACACACACACACACACACACACACACACACATACACATACACACAGCCTATTTATCAGCAAAATCAGAAACCTCTGAAATCTAATTGATTAACGTTACAAACATACTTAATGTGATTGTGTGTGTGTGTGTGTGTGTGTGTGTGTGTGTGTGTGTGTAAATTTAAGTGAGGTGTGTCTCTAGTAGTAACCATTAACTCTGTTCAAATAGCCTTTACGTCAGTTATAAAAAAAATTAAAAAAAGCTTCCAGGATGCAGACACACCATCAAATCACTTCTGTATGAATAACACACCTACACACATTATGATATATGCACACACACATGCGCACACACACTCAAGTGATGTCCAGTTTGCAAAAACAAATGTAATAATCAAGCATTGATAAAATCCAAAAATATAGACAAAAATGTCAGTTATATAGCATTAAAGACGTAACAACTATCCAGTGCTGTAGGTAAACAGGACATTAGTTTTTGTGCACAATGAAACGGTCATTTAAAGCTAATTTGAGGAAACACAGATTACATATTTTTTTAGAGACATTACAGTGAAGTGGAACATTTCAGCCTTACAAACAAGTGTTTCTTTGTCCTCTCTCTCTCTCTCTCTCTCTCTCTCTCTCTCTCTCTCTCTCGCTCTCTCGCTCGCTCTCTCGCTCGCTCTCTCGCTCGCTCTCTCGCTCTCTCTCTCGCTCTCTCTCTCGCTCTCTCATTCTCCATTCCCCTAAAACAGATTGAATTTTCTTTCAACTCCATCTGTTCATTTAACTACAAAAAAAGTGTGTCAGCCGTCTGTGACCCAGAAACAAGGGCTCTGGAGTTTTAGGACTCTCTATGTGAAGCTCTGGCATGGCAGCTCCTTCTCTCAGAAAACTGCACATCTTCCCACATCATCAAACTGACAAACATCTAATTCTTCATCATAGCATCAGCTTCATTATCAGCAGGAAACCGATATGAATACTATATAAATAGTTGTGAGAAATAGAGTTGTGCTCGAGCTCTCTGGCCTCTTTCGGCCAAAATTCTACACTTTAATACGTGTTTCATGCGTTTGTGGTCGAGTTTCAAAAAAGCAAAAAACATGACATGTACTGAGGCCACACCCACTTTATTACTACTGACGAGCATAACGGCCACACCCTAATCTGAGAAACTCATTGTTAATAGTGAACACTGTGCAGACGTCTGGCACTGTCATGTAAATTTTTGTGATAATACTTTGTTCTGTAAATCTATACAGCCTTTGTTTAAATAATTCTAGACACAGAATAAAGTACAGCGTTAACCTAAGCAGAAAACTAACACAAAGTATATACAGAATGTACTGTACCTATACAAAGCAGCAAGTTACGAATCTTTCAATAAAAATTGCTAATCAACCGTAAATTACTAGCATGTTCATGGCAACTATGTATATATATATATATATATTTATTTTTTTATTTTAGTGGCACTAATTTTATAAATTTTTTAATATTTAGCATGCCATTTTTTTATTTTATTACAATGTTCTTCATTAATAGTGATGCCTTCATAATTCTCACATGTACTTTTACAGCACAGTGATATGCTTACTTCGAATTTCCCAGTGATGGGAAGTGATACCACATTTCCATCTAAATTGGTGTACAATAGAAATAATAAACGAATTAAATTCAATAATCAGTCAAATTAAATGTGTGTGTGTGTGTGTATGTGTACCGCTCCTGTCCCATGTCCACTGTAGGGTGCACACCCAGTCAACCTGTTTGCCTTTTCCTCTCTCTCTCTCTCTCTCTCTCTCTCTCTCTCTCTCTCTCTCTCTCTCTCTCTCTCTCTCTCTCTCTCTCTCTCTCTCTCTCTCTCTCTCTCTCAGGAGTGGCTCAGTCTGTGCCATGCTGTAACCACTTTCTCTGGGTGTGTGATGGAGTCGGTCCACTGCTCTACAGCCTCCGGTGACGAGCTATCAAAACCCAGGACGACCTGCACGCAAACAAATGTACACATGCATGTGTTGATTTTGGATGCAATATAATTTTACACATGCTTTTACACGCATGTATGAACTTTCAGCTCTATGCCGTATCGTGTTGTGACGTTGCTACGTGGTGCTCCCCTACAGGTGTTTAATGCGGGCTCATGTCTTACTGATAAGCCTGTAAATGTATAACCTCCTTCAGAGGCTCCTGTGCATTGTCAAATATAAACAGCGCTATGATGCTTTAAATAAGACTGACTCTGATTTATATGTCATATAAGTCTCCAAAAGAATGTGAATAAAGCTCTACATTACACATGCTGGTATCGAACAAAGAAAAACTTCTAATCTTTAAGGTGAAGATGTTTATTTAACTATAATGGAATTATTGAGTCTCCAGTGTCCGGATTTTGGGACATGGAGGTTGTACATTTTTGATGATTTGCATAAAAAAGCAACTTGTGGCAATACAGAAGCGTCAATATTAACATCATAACAAGACTCTGGGTTTTATTTGCATTTTTGTGCATTTCTTCAGTGCATTACAGTTTTCTTGAAGAATTCTACAGGAAAGAAAATGCAAAAGTATAAATGGTTCATGAAAAAAGCTTAACAACTTTTTTGAACTGTTTTGTCCTACCCATCCTCACGATGTGCAACTTTACTTTAGGAGTCCTTTTTTTTAATGTCCCTGTGAGTGTATTTGTAAATCAATTTCCTTTCCTCCGTCAGCCATTGTGAAATAAAAAAAGGGCTATTAAATACAAAAGAAGCCCTGACTAGTGTACTCTCTCCGACCATCCAATCAAAGGACGTGAAAATGCTGATGTTATTGTACGCCTGCTGGATGGCTCCGTTGTCACCAACTTGCAATCTGATTGGTTAAAGCATCTTCAAGCAACATGCACTTTATGCTACAGACATCCACATTGCTGATTTTAAAGGCAGATCCCTTTGATCTTGGCAACATGTGACCTAATGGCTAAAAACTGATTGGAAAGAAACTCTAACATAAAGATGCACTTCTTCAAGCTGTGCTACCAAGAGATTGAAATGAAACTATGAAGCTATGAAATAAAGAGAATAGAATATTGGGAATAATTTAATATATGTTCATGGAAAAAATATATTAAAACATAAGTCAGTGATTCTGATTACTGATTCTGTGTAAGGATAGCAGTTAAGGCGTTGTTGGCCCTGATGGCTCCCCACTAGTATAGTTTTTAATTTATATATTATAGTTATTAATTTAAAAAAAGGCAATTTGCTGTGGTATTAAAGGAACAAATCACTCCAGGATGTGCCTTACTAAGAAAGTAATCAACTTCCGGGTGGCACCAGGAATTTACTATTTTATTATAAAGATCAATATGAAGTGTTTTATTTACTAGTAAACAAAAAAACCATATAAACAGCAACCAATTAACGTTTCCTTAATCCACCCTTCTTTATACAGTGTATACACAAACTCTGTCCAATGCTAATCGTTGTTTAATGTGTCTGAGAGTGTACTAATCCCCACACCCACCTGTCCCAGCAGGTATTTCCTGCGAATAGATCCACGGCTGTAGAGTTTGACGAACAGCTGAATGTTGTAGTCCTGACTGGTGACTGGCAGGAGCACTAAATCCGCCCACTGCACCTGCCCTCCAGAGGCCTTCAACAGCTTCGTCTTCCTCTTTATTATAAAGCGTCCGTCGCTGAACATCTCGACTTTTACAAAGAAACCTGAAAAGCGAATGAAGGCGATGTATTGCACAAATAACACCTTCATGCAAAGCTTAAAATGATTAACTATTTAATCACACTATCAACTAATCATGTCAATAGAACTCTAGATTAGACTCGTTTGGAGATGTGCCTCACTGTGTCTGAGGAGCGAGGATGATGATGGTAGGTTTTGAGCAGTGAGAATCTGGAGCTGGATTCGGCTGCTGACTGGCTGAAAACAGGTGGACAACTGGAGCTCAGCGTGACAAACCTACACAGAGAGTCAAAGAATAATTTTAAACAACAACATGTTCTCTTTTCCTGCTCTGTTTATTTATGGTCATACTTGTATATGAGCTCTAAAGTACTTCTGAACATGTAAGGGCAGGAATGCAAGCCCTGGGACTGTAACATACACTGCTGTAAGTACATATAATTGTGCGAGGGATGGCAATGGCGTGATTAGATAGACTCACATGTGTCTTGCAGGGTGGACTCAGGTCCAACCAGTGCTCAGTCTCCTGCGGTGCAAGCGTCCGGAGAGATAACACACATTCACCCTGCATGTGCTTGCGGGGTGTGTGTGTCTGCAGTCGCAGCACCAGTGCACAAGCACGCAGCTGCTCCAGGCTTAGAGTGAATACGAATGTCTCCATAAAGACTACGTCCTGAAACAAAGACAGAGAATATATGCAGTTTACATGCACTTAAATGCAGCGTGTGCTTATGTTCCTAATAATTTCCAAAATTCAGTTTGATCTTGTTCAGATTTGTGTTTTGTTTAAAAAAATATTTCTAGGACAGTTTTAAAATGATTTTACTGTGGTATAACGGAAATAAAACACTTGCTGTTATTGGAAACTAACCAACTTCTGTGTGGTGTTTTTAACTCAGTATCATTCTTCCTTACATACTGACTACAAAACAAAATGGTGTGGAGTTTTCCTTGAGCTGTTTGCTGTTTCCTTGTGTGTTCTGGGGTGTGTTTGTGTGTGTGTGTGTGTGTGTGTGTGTGTGTGTGTGTGTGTGTGTGTGTGTGTGTGTGTGTGTGTGTGTGTGTGTGTTTCTGTGTCTTACTGGTGTTGCCTCTTTTACTGAAGTTTTAAACTGCACAGGTTTTGCCATGGTGATAACCCCTTTAAAACCAACCCTCTGCTGTTCGCCACCTTCTGAGTACACAGACAGATCCTTACACTGAAACAGACAGAGAGAGAGAGAAAGAGAGAGAGAGAGAGAGAGAGAGAGAGAGAGAGAGAGAGAGAGAGAGAGAGAGAGAGAGAGAGAGAGAGAGAGAGAGAGAGAGATCCGGTATCACAGTGAGCCCTTAAGAATGCTCCTTAAAAAACAAATTGCTTGACGGACAAAAAAAAGTGTGCAGATTCAACACAAACTATTAAAATGATAAATAATCTTCTCAAAACACTAACAAAGACACTTTGATCAAAGACCATTTTTAAAAGTAAAAAAACATAAAAAATATTTATAAATAAATAAAATGTTAATGAAGCATGCAAATTGTTGTAGGAATTGTAAACATGCAGAGCATGAATCAGGTTAAAGGAATGATGCAAGATAAAAAAAATTTTTTAAAAAAGAAATAAGAGAGAGCAAGAAAAGGGGTCACGAAAAAGAGAAACTGTGACTAGACAGAAATGAGGAAGCAAAAGAATGGGCAAAAAATAATGATGAAGAAACCATGTAAGAAAAGAAAAAGGAAAAGACAAAAATGAAAAGTAAAGGGAGAGGGATGGGAGATGGGGATGAAAAATTGTGCCACTGGAAATAAAGAAATGTGTGTGTGTGGGGGGGGGGAGCAAATAATAATCTGTTTATGTAGGGAGAGAAAGAAAAAGCCACTAAGAAGCAGAATAAAATACAAAAGAAATAAAAGTGAGAGTAAAAAAAATGATAACCAAAAAGGACACAAGAGATACAGAAAAGGAAAACAGAAAGAGAGAGAGAGAGAGAGAGAGAGAGAGAGAGAGAGAGAGAGAGAGAGAGAGAGAGAGAGAGAGAGAGAGAGAGAGAGAGAGAGAGAGAGAAGCAAAGCAAACCAATAAGAGGAATAAACCGTTAGAGCAAGATAATGTAAAAGCTGTAGGAAAAATAGGTGAGAAAGTAAAAACATTAAGAAAAAGAAAAGTGAAGAGAGAAATAATTAACACACACACAGAGAGAGAGAGAGAGAGAGAGAGAGAGAGAGAGAGAGAAAGAGAGAGAAAGAGAGAGAAAGGTCAAAGAAAGGAAAAGCTGAAAGTGGTGATTGTGTTTGATTATGTGTATGAGACAGAGGGTGCATTGAGGAGGATGAGAGCAGACACAAAGGCCCAGTGTGTGAGTATGTGAGTGTGTGAGTGTGTGTGTAAGTGAGATGCACTGGCTCCTTAGCCGTAATCGTACCTGTACCAGCGTGATCCACACCTGTTCCACCGCCTCCTGGTAGCTTAAACGCACACACACCTTCCCTAAATCCCGCTCTCGCTCATCACTCGACACTGTGCTGGATTCTGAAAAGAAACAAGGTCTAAGCTTTTGTTTGTGGAAAAATTCAATATAATTCCATTTTAAAAACAAAACAAACTTAAAAAGCAAAGATTTGATTTAATGAATAACCTTCAATAAACCACTATATTCTTTGACATGGAGCTTTAATATTGAATGTCTTGGGGGTTAAACTGGTTTCAGGTGAACACTTTGTGGTCTTAAAGAGTCAAACATACTTATATGTAGTTCGAAATTTGTTTCTATTGTGAATAGTTACCAATGCTACGGGTGCTCCCAAAGGAATCCCGAATGGAAGACGTGCTGCTCGGGACACTGTTCACTGAGTCATAGCGCTGTAACACACACACACACACACACACACACACACACACACACACACACACACACACACACACACACACACACACACACACACACACACATATATATAGCTAATGAAGAATGATGAAGCTTGTTCAGTTGTGTGTTAAGTTGTCCTGACTTTATACTGCTTGACATTTTAGATCAAGTTTTCAGGCTAAGCTGCAGTTATGTAAGATCATTACCTACATGCAAATTGCACAAAATGACTTTTAAATAAATATGACCCTGTTTTGCCTGATGGAAGTCACTGAAGGTTTATTTTTTGGTGCTCAGTGTAAATCAGTTCACCTGTTGCTCTCTAAAAAAAATGGTTTCTTTTCATCAAAAAAGGACTCAAATTCATAATGGAACCACATTTCGCAATTCACATTCAATCTATGCAGATGTTGCATTTGGACTAAAATTCCCAGTTGTCAAATATCCTCTCTAACTAATGACTTGTTGAAAAGCTGACTCAATATTACTTAAATATCTCAGGTGAGAAGCAAGACCTCGCCCAGTGCACCTGGCTTTGTGAAAGTCACGTCAAGTCAACGTGATTTGACACTGCCTTCGTGACAATCACAGCTAAATTTGGCTGGCCAATGGGTAAAAATGTGGAATCTATTTGTGGAATCTCGTTCTGTCCAAGAAAGAAGAGCTTTTAAATAAAAGCTTTAATATTTAGTGTACTTAATTATATTGAAGCAAAGTATACATGACCAGCTCACACGTCTCTTAGGGAAGAGAAAAGGAACTTCAGAATCCAATCAGAAAAGCTGAATATCAATTTGGAAAATAGTTTAGCAAGTATTAGAAAATTACTGTATGGTCAGCAAGGTCAATTTAACAGCTGTTTCACAAATCCTGTGGATTATATTGTCTGAGAAGTAGAATAGATTTAACCATGCATTCCTATGTAATAATCACATTTTATTCAGTTTTCATTAGTCATTGTCCCAAAGCAGATTTACAGAATTGCAAATATAAATTTTAACATCATAAATGAATCCTTTTAAGTTTATCCCCAATGAGTGAGTCGGAGACGACAGCAGCAAGGAAACAATCTAAGAGACGGTAAGTGGAAAAAAACCTTAGGAGCAACAGCACTCAAAAGGGAACCCAAAAGAATATGAAAATGATTTTGTCATTATTAATGCATCAAAGATAACATTTATACATAGGTTTATGGGAAGAAGATTTTCAGAACGTTTTGTGAATCATAGGTTTATAACCTTTATTTAATTCCTCTGCAGTTTATTTTATTTCAATAATAAATGTATATATATATTCAGTTCTACTGTGTGCATTATGAAGTCCCAGTGATGATAGTCTCAATAAAAGACTTCATACCAATATAAAATTATGTTTATGTTTATGTTATAATCTTTAATAGACTCACTATAATTTGTCTAGACTTTAAATAAGATTGCAATTCAATAATAAATAAACCAAAAAAATGACTATTATTGAATGAATGTTTATTCCTTAAACTAAGCAATTGTGCAGGATTTTGTTAGTTGACAGGAATGTTAGTTGGTTTAGATAGGTGGAGGTTTGCAGGAGCGTGTGTCACATTGACCTCACCTGAATGTGGCTGTGAGGACTTGACAGATCCAACATGGATGCGCTGAGTTTTTGCTTCACACTCTGCTCGAACGCTGAGAAAGAAACAAATCTAAAGTTTCATCGTACAGCTGTGCGATGGATTATGAATTCATTATTAAAGAGAATTCATTCAAAATAAATGTATATATAGTAAAGCAATTTCTTTATCATGCTGCTTGCTGCAGTACCAAAGGATCCTGATATTTTTTCCACACACTAATGTTAGAGATTTTGTTTAAACATGATTGAGACTCTGCAGAATCATTGCAACACATACACACCAAGAACAATAGCAGGTTTAACGTTTGAGGTTCAGAGCAAAGCCCCGCCTTTGTACATGTAAAGGAATGTCCATAAAGACTAAAGGTAATAAAGAAAGACAAATATTTGCAGAATGTGGTGTTCCGAATAATTGCCACGAGAACACCAAATATTTATGGCATCTCCATGCGAGAAAAAAAGGTTCTTTTATGGAAAGCTCTAAAGTGATGAGATAAAAAACAGCACCATAAGGAAATAATAAATGATTTCTCAGTGGAGTGGTTAATTTAGTGGCATCGCAACATGTTCACTAAATAAACCTGTTCACTCAAGAATTATTCAGAGTGACTCAATACATAAATGTGCCTCTAGCTGGATATATTACATGATCTATGTGGTTCAAAGTCTATTATAAAAAATAAGTTCACAGAAATGTTAAGAGTAAGAAGAGTTAATAAATAATTAAAGGAAATAAACAAAAAGAAATATTAATTATTAAAAGAATATGAAACCTAAAATAAACAAATAATAAATGCTTGTAAAATATTAAACGATACATTACCGTATGATTAATTATTATATTCATAAGCATAAAATTAGGATTCTTGTACAACATGTACAAGCAAATATACCGTATTTTTCAGACTATAAGCCGCTACTTTTTCCCCACGTTTTGAACCCCACAGCTTAAACAACAAAGCGGCTTTTTTATGATTTTTTTTCCTGGGTTTTTCCCGGTTTCACAAACTTCAAGCCAAAACACTGAGCGACATAACATTAGACCAATGAAATTTCCGAACGGAAACAAAAAAACGCACCTCACCTGTGTTCTGAGCTGCACGGCATCGGGAGAAAAAACGTTTTTTTTAAACGCATGATGATGCCAAAAGATAAACTCTATAGAGAAATAGTTGTGAAAGGAAGGAGGAAGACAGTGAACAATGACTTTCTTGGTCGGCTACTGTCTAGATACAAGCCGTTGTAGCGCGTTGAGTCTGGGTGAAGGGAGAGCTCGCTAACTCCAGTTGCAACAGAAATCATATAAGCACAGACAGGTTTCCAAAACTCATGCTTTTTTTATTTTTCTTGGCAACAGCGTTACGGGTTAGTCAAAAAAAACTAGAAATGAGCATCAGAAAATAATAAGAACATATTCCTCGGTCTTGCACACATGCAGTAATACCGGAAAAATGCGGCGGCAGGCTATTCCCAAAATGCCGCTCTGCTCTTAAAGGAGCCACAACATATTTCACCCATTACACCGTGTAACAGACACTGTCTTTCATTAAAGCCTGTGTAAAGTTAATTAGTTTCAGTGTAGACAGGTGCGGCTTGTTTATGTTCAAAATAACAATCTTTGTCAAATTCAGTGGGTGCGCCTTATATATGGGTGCCTTTATAGTCAGGAAATTACGGTAATCATAATAAAGATATATATAGAAAATTAAATAATCAACAGATAATACAACTCAACATTTCTTTAAATGTCTGTCTGTGTATGAAATGTTATAGCAATTCTACATGAAGGATGATGAGTTTATAAAGAGAAACATAAACAGCACTGCAGATGCCCCCACCTGATGCCTGTCCACCTTTTAGCGGGGGTCGCCTCACAGCCCTTGGGGATACGTAGCTGATCACATGACTCGGGTTAAAGGGGGAAGTGGGGTCGTATGTGAATTGGCCCGCAGATGATAGCTCCACCTTCCTCTCAGCATACGTGGCTCTTGCTGAACCTGTTCCAGTACATTCACATGTATAAATAATGAAATTGCTCAGCATTGGATATTTTTAAGTTGTATGTCTACTAAATACTTAACAAAGTCTGTGTTAAGTTACAAATATTAAAATATCACTCAATTAAATGTTTGAAGATCGTTTCTTTTTCTTTCAAATTAAAACAATGCTTTCTGAGAAAGTTCCCTTTCTGAGGTCTAGAGTGATGTTGACTCGATCCCTTGAACTGCCTTGGCTTTATATAACAAATCTGGAACATTTTATTCTAATGTTCTGGGGAATTCCCTGAGGGAAAGGATGAAGACAAAAGGGACCAATGCTGGAACACAGCCATGAACTTCCTCTTACTGTATTTCCCATAAGGCAGCTGTGTTTGTTCATTTGTTCAAGTTTCTGGACTCTGGACCCTTATGATGCCTTGTTACATCACCTACTTCTTCTCTGTGATAATAAGGAGTGAAACATTTGGGGACATGTTGTTATGGGAAATTAATCTCTGTGAACGGACAATGCATTGAAGAAGAGTTATGGTAACGTGTTTTATTCCCCTTCCTTTACCACAGCAATTTGCTATTTGTCTTCACCTTACCGAAGCGATAAGCATTCGTTCCCTCATCAGCTTTTTCCTCTCTCTTAAATGTTATAACTCAAAATGCATCTTGTGATATTATTAAGAATAAAGCACAAACTTGTACTCGGTAACATTATGGCTTTATATCTTAAACAACAGACAACAGGAAATCTTTTACACTTTCATCATAAAGACTGAATTCATGATTATGCAAGTTGTAATTCTTTTCTAAGGAATGCTGATTGATGAAATTTTGCAGAAAACCCGATTAGCTTTTCTGGTCTATGACACAAGAACACTCTCCTATCATACTCTCTTCTTCTGTCTTTCTGTAAGTCCTTTCTGTTTCTTATTAAGACAGAATTTTACACTTCATCACCCATATTAATTTGAATTACAGCTTAAAACAAGCTTCAAGACTGTATCATTTATTCAAATGAAAGTTTGGTGAACTCACCTTGTAGTCCAGCCTCATAGCTAGAGTATTGCATTCCTTGCGGCTGTACATAAGAAGATCTGTACGAAGGAAGTACGAAGGGTATTTCTTTGCCATCGGGAGGCAGTTTGGAGAGAAGATAATCCTCTGAGACACCAAACGTAGTTTTCTTTACTTCTGCCTCTGGCAGCGATGCGAAGGGTTGAACTGTAATGACTACACAGGACACATTTCCCTTACATACTGTATACTGCTGAAAGAATACATGTATCTACAGGGTTGCATGAGTCTAATCTTCAACACATCCATCTCATCTGAAGAAAACAAAACAAAACCCTTGTCTTTTTTTTAAGCTGCAATAAATATGTTTCATGTTGTGTGCTATATAATTAAAGTACATGAATCTGGTCAAAACATTGTTTGATGCAAGGCTTGTAGCATAAGTCAGAACATATAAACACACACATACAGACAAGAAACACATTATGAGAGAACTTTTTTTTTTGCAAATAAGTGAACACTTCAGACTCTTAAATACATACATTTTCCAAAAATCAAAGTTGTTGTGTAAACATTCATGCCGGTTTAGATCTTACTTGAAATCCCACTACCATTTTTAGTTCCAGAGGAGATTCTTTAGAAGTTTGTGACCCACAGGGTTTGGCTTTAGGGACATTTTTTATTCGCCTCTTATGTGATTTGCCAAAAAAATTTTGCTGAGGAATGCCAGTTTTAAAATTCTTTCAAAATAAATAAAAAATAGAATCATTTCATGTTTAACCTGGGCTATTAATATTTAATGAAATTAGTTGCATGAATTTTTTGTGATGGCATATAGATTCATAGTTAATGCATTAGAAAATATATAACTGATTATTTTATTTATGTGATTTAGGATAACAATAAAGCAATAGTATTTATAAAGCAATATAAGCAAACCTTATTATTATTATTATATTATTATTATTATTATTATTATTATTATTATTATTATTATTATTATTATTATTATGGAATGAGAGAAAGACACATTCTTTAACTTACTCTGTGGTTCTGGTTCTTTCTCCCTCACCAGAAAAATCTTGCAGCAGTTTTTGATACATTCCATGGCCATAATAAAGCCTTGATGATAATCCTCACGATGGTTCTTTACAGTAATGTCCCGCAGGTCAATGCAGAACCCACCAGAAACAATTCAGAAGCGTGTCTAAAAACTCCACGCACCTTCTTCCGAACAAACGCTGCGAAGTATAAAGTGTTAGTTAGCTAACTTTTTCGGAACTTGCTCGTTTAACATCGCTTTTCGCCATTTCTGTTCTAAAGCGGAGAGTTCATTATGTGTAAAGGAACGGGGAACGCGCATCGTTTCGTCGCGCGCTGCTGCTACTGCTGCTCGCTGTGTGGCGCGCGTGCACGTTGGACGCGCATTTTCAACAGGTGGAACTAAGAAAAAAAAAATCACTCTACCTGAAGTTCTCTACCTGAACCTCCGGGTCCTAATGCACTTCCTCTGCATCATCGTCATCATCATCATCGTCATCATCAAATTAATTATCAAGTCCATAATCAACAACTTCATCATGATGAACATCAATATCATGATCATCAACATCCTCGTCATCATCATCATCATCATCATCATCATCATCATCATCAAATTCATTATCATGATCATCAAACTAATCTAATCTAATCGATATCATGATTGCCAACATCATGGTCATCATCTATATCATTTTCATGATCATCATCACACTCATCATGATCATCAATATCATGATCATCATCAAATTCATCATCCTGGTCATCAATATCATGATCATTTGATGATGATCGTCAAATTCATCAGCAGCAACATCTCTCTCTCTCTCTCTCTCTCTCTCACACACACACACACACACACACACACACACACACACACACACACACACACACACAAACACACACACACACTAAAGGGCATAAAATAGTAAAAATAATAATAAAAAGTTACTTTTTAAAAAGCAAAAAAGCTATCCACTGTTTTGAATGTTTTTTTTTTTTATAATTCTTTTAAATGCCAAATTTAATGAACTATAAATGAAAATCTATACAAATAGCTTTTTTTTTCAAATTTTCAGAATATAATAAATGCTGTAAAATAAATCTATAAATGTACAAAGGTTTTATATGTTTTAAAAGATTATTTTAGCTTTTTTTGTATTCATTAATGTATTTATTTTTACAAACTTGATCTAAAGCAGCTTTGAAGAAATCTAGACCCTTACAAAGAGAGTTGTAAGAGGCAGTAGAAGGGGACCCTCCCTAAAGTAATGTACCCAAACCTTTTCTTCTACTGAGCACATGAGAGTGGACAATGTGTGCCAAGGCATATGTCTTATCAGCTACAGATCAGGGTCTGATTTCAGGATTCTGAAATACATAAAGTCTGATTGGATCACATAAAATCCCACATGGTTTCAGGTCATCATGTTTATTTTTATTCACCTGACCAGGCTCTCATTTTATACAAATAAAAAAAAAACACCAAAAGACAACAGATAATCCAGAGGACACATGGCATGACAGAGAGAGGAAATACACACAAACGTTTTGAAAGTTTCATGTATTTGCTTTCACAGTTTTTATGATTCAGAGACAGCTGCTGTTGCAGAAAAGGAAGGAGAACTGTTTAAGAAGATGGGAACAGTTTAACCCGTTTGTGTTATTTCTGGAAATGATCCCTAAAGAAAAAGAAAGACCCAAAAAACGAAGGAAAAAGCCATAAATATTGTTCTGACTGGATGTGTGAGAGTGAAAGTAAACAAAACAGGGGCAGCCGTTTTTAATTCCTATAACAAGATGCAGAATTTATAAAACACTTCTTTGGTGCGAAATATCAGTCCTATTACAGATTTCAAAAATGATCTAAAAGGATGTTCATGATGGCAAAACAGTAACAAAAAAAAAAAAAAACGAGCAAAACATTACCGAGCCGACATGAACAAACACAGCTGCCTGATGGATAATGTGGGCACAGGAAGTCCATGATGGAACAGAGGAAAGATCAGAAGTCATGTGAAGAGTCTCAGAAAGGATGTTCAGAGACAAATATTGTGAGCCGGATAATGGAACTGCCACGGAAGTTGATGACATTGTTGACCGTAACCATTTCCAGGTCCAGGACAACTGTCCTCGGCCCTCTGATGGGACGAGCCAGGACCAGCGTAGCACTGACATTGCTGGTTTGCTGTTGAAATGGAAGAGAAACAGCACACGTGTAAAAATTATTGCCTGGTGCTGTTGATAAAATGTGACCTATACCACTGGTACACACAAACCTGTAAGAAGAAAAGCTGTGCTATTACTCAAACAAGCTCAGAGCGCCCTCTACTGGCCACACAAGAGTCACAAAACCAGCACTATGGACCTCAGTACCAGAGACGTATATGGAATTATATCATACTGTATTTAGGAGTGTAAAACACCTGAGTAACTGTACTTCGTTATTGTACTAAGACACTATTTTGAAAGCACATTTTCACAAACATCTCAAATCCATAAGATTGCATTGTTTATTAAATCAGGAGAAGATTTCTTAATAAATATTAAATGCTTGGCTAAGGTGAATATATCTTACAAAAAAGGATTTTTAGAACCTAATACTCATCGTAAATATTCTCTTTCCTCATATTTCCTCAGCATACCCCCATTTCCACTCACCCGCATGTAAAACTCCCGACCCTCATTGCCAGATTTGATCTGGAAGATGTAAAAAGCCCCAGGGTAGCGTGTAGTAGCCTGCATTTGAAAAATATCAGCAGGGACACTGCGTCCAGAGGACAGGTCCATGTGGCGGTATAGGATAGTAAAAGGCCTGTCTCGGCACGCTGGGTTCTCCGCCGAACACATACACTGACTGAGAGAGACAGACAGACATGAAGTGATTATTTTATTTGAACAGGGCCAATGTGATGTATATGTAGTGAATTTAAAGACTGCGTGACTCACTTGTCACTGAGCTCTATGTATGGCGGTTCACATACGAGGGGGTCCAGGCATGTGTACCCTCCCTGGAAATTGAAACACACTTGTGCTGTTGTACACGTGTTGTTACCAGACTCACATTCATTGAGGTCTTTAAAATCAAACACACAACAGTTAGTCAGGGGTCAGCAAGGACAACACTGATCATAGTTTATCATCATCATCGTCGTCATCATCATCAATATCAGTATCATCATGATGATCAGTATCAGCATCAAAATCATCGATTAAATATGAATACAAACAACAAATACTGAAATAATTTGTGAACAGATATGAGTTCACCTCCTGTTCTAATAAACTAGTCTGCTCATCACCCCAAAACGCCACCCACAAGTAAAGCATGGTGGTCACAGCGTCATGTTGAGTGTTATCTATGTTTTGCTACACAGTGGCATTGTGGCAAATATTTAAAAAAAAATTTATTCAGAGACTTAATGTCACTTCATAGTTCTCTAACACACTTTTTGTGTATTTATATTCTGATCACGTGACATTTTTAAAGCATGTCGACTCAATTAATTATTTGACTTTGTATGGCAATCTAATGAAACAAATGTTAAGAAAATTATAATCAATACTTCAATGCAATATCAAGATTTACATTCGTATTTGTTTATTCAGCAGCTTTAGTTGATTCATGATGTAAAATAACAGTGATATCCCTTACCTTCGCAGCTCCGGCCATCCTCAAAGACGTAGTAACCAGGCGGACAAGTGCACGCGAACGAGCCAGGAGTGTTTACACATGTGTGCTGGCATAGGAAGTCTGAGAAACTGCATTCATCCACATCTGAAAAAATAGAGGAGAAAGCATCAGAAACCCATTCGCACAAACACACACAATTACACACAAACACACACATTGTAACAATTAATCTACTCAGTTGCTTTCCTTCTCTAACTCTCTTTCCTTTCTAAGATCTCTCACCATGCTTCTGCCCTGTCACTTTCGAATCTTTCATTAATTATTTCCCATCTATTTATTTATTATCTCTCATCTTTCCTGCTATTATTTATTAATTCTCCTCTTTTTCCTTTTGCTTCCTTTGCCCTGCTTTTCACCGCTTCCTCCTCTGTTCACCGATGCAGGTAGTTCCGTCAGAGCCGAGCTCGAAGCCTTCGTCACAGTTGCACATGAATGAGCCGTATGAGTTCAGACATCCGTGAGTGCAGGGTTCAGTCCTACACTCGTCTATATCTGCAGACACAAATTTTGATAATCATGATGAGTTTAAAAAGTTTCAATTTTAGGTCAAATCAGAATCATTTTTATTTGGCAAAACATTTTACTATTATAATGAATATAGGAGTTAAGGCGAGTTACTGACATACAGGTTAATGTTACTGAAGTTTTCATTTACTGAGGTCAAGTTTAGGCTTATGGAGCAGTTACATTACTAATGTTAAGGTTACATTTATTGAAGTAAAGGTTACTGAGGTAAAAGTAAGAGTTATTGAGGTAAAGGTGTAGGTTACTGATGTAAAAGTAAATGTTTCTTACATAGGTTGGAATTACTAAAGTAAAATTAGGGTTATAGAGGTATTGGTTAATGCTAATAAGAGAGGGGTTAGAATTACTGAGATAAAGGTTAATTTCACTAAAGTAAAAATAAGGTTACTGAGGTAAACATTAAGGTTAATGAAGTAAAAGGTAAGGCTCCTAATGTTAATCTTGAGTCTATTAAGTTTGATGTCCTAGTTAAAGGTTATTGGTGTTTAGACTAGAGATTTAGAAAAGGCAGATGTAGAGGACAGAGTAGTATGGAAATGGATGATCTTGAAGGATCTTAATGAAGGGGATGAAGAGGATTAGAGTTAAGTGTGGGTGTAGCATTATCTAAGTACAAAAATACCCCCAAAAAATGCAATGGAAAAGACCATTTGCGAGAGGAAGAAGACAGTGCATCTACCTTCACAGGTTCTGCTGTCAGAATTTAGGTTGAATCCCGGGTTGCAGGAGCAGGAATAAGAGCCTGGCAAATTAGCACAGAGCTGCTGGCAGTAACCGTAGCGGCATTCATCAATATCTGAAGTTTTGGTAGGAGGAAGCCGAGAATTCAGACACGTGAAATACAGAGGTGATGTCATATACTGTAGCATTAAGGCAGTGCTAGAGTTAATAAAACTATAAAATGGTTTGTTATGAAATACTTTTTTCTAGGAAACTGCTATTTCCTTTGTTTAGTTTGTTAGGAAATCTTTATTTGTTTAGTTTTGTGCTGCGTGGTGAAAATGTTCACCAGATGAAGTATGAGACTTCAAACAAACAGAAATCTGGGCACTAATCCACAGAGCAAAGTCCATTTAGAGTTTTTTTTTTTTTTTTTTCTTTCAGTGCACACATCCTTCATAGAAAATGATGCAGAAATAGAAATAACCTCCACAATGATCTGGTAAAAGTTGACTCTCCAGGTTCATGCACTTACCCTGGCACTGTCCAGCCACCAGCCAATAACCCTCGGTGCAGGAGCAGGAGTAACCCCCCATTGTGTTTATACACACCTGTGTGGGATTACATTGATGGGACTGTGCTTCACACTCATCAATGTCTGAAAAGAAACAAAAAGAGCTTCAGTGTATATCCTTGACATGTTGATAATTTACTTGGCATCGCTACTGTAATGGCTAGAAAAGAATTATACATAGGAAGATGGACATGTCTAAGTGAGCTCCAAGAACCCCCAGGTTTCTGTGAAGCACAGCCAGGGTTTATTTAGTTTGATTTTATTACAATAGAAGAAATCAAAACAGCTTTATAGTTATTAGTGTATTTGACTGGTTATTTGAAATGAACGAGTTTAATTCAGACATCAAAAACTCTAATAACGTATTCTGTTCAGGATTTAAAAGCACTACGGCATCAATAGTTGGATTATCCTCAAAATTTAAATGTACATTTTGCAATAGACTTTAACAGTTAATGTCTTTGGCAGCTAAAAGTTTGTGAAATCCTTTATTTTAAAAGTCACAGTGAAAAAGAATGGGTATGTACATGAATGTTCCGAGACCTATTGTACCAACACAGAGGCCACATCCCTCTTTATGTCTATACCCCAATTCCCCACAAATTAATATATCTTAAACACACGCAGCTGGTATTTATAAGCTCCACAAACTGAAATCGGAGTCTACACACTCTCATATATGTCCTTATGTGGGCATTACAAACCCCTGAAACAACCTGAAACTACATATTTGGTTCTCAGACAGTGAAGTCACTTCTTTTAAAAAAAGAAATCTAAAGAAGGGGTGAAATTGTTTCTGATGTTTGTTCAGGCACTGGTGGTGGTTGATAACGGACGGGTTCGAGAGACCTGGTTCCGATGCCAGGACATCAGACTGAGTTCCAGCACCTGCTTGCACTTAAGAGCAAGACAGAGTTAGAAGATGCTGGGCTCAGCATGTGGGCTGCATGTGTCCCATAGAAAGGATGAAAAAGAAGATGTCCATTTATTGTGTACTTATATGAACAAAGACATTCTGACAAAGTGGGAAGTCTAGCGGACATGGGGGGTGGGGGGTTGGGTGCAGAGGGGGTCAGATAAGGGAATATGGGCCAATTTTGTGCACACAGATTAGGACCTAGTCTAGACCTAAAATAAGTCATAGTGGAATGTATAGTCAGTGGCTTTAATCTATGGTTCAGTGCATTACTATTTATGGCAACATGAGCAAACATATTCATGCCAGAGACTAAAATCATATTTTTCCCAAGACATGTTTTTTTTTTTGCTTAGATTAAGATGTAAAAAAAAAAAAAGATTAGTGTGTAAAGGAAGAATGAACAGAATTTCTTTGACAATACAGCAATCTTTATAGTTTTTTCTATTATAAGGGTCTGCTTAGTCAAGCAACACGTTTCCAAAGTATACTCAAGCTAGACTATACAGTTTTAATAGGACATAATATAGACAGCAGGAGTCATTGTGCAGCGCTTAGATAAGCGTTAACACACGATTAAATGGGTCTAGTGTATTCATCAATGAGGCGAACATAACAAGAATCTGACAGCACATGGTCCCCGAAAAACCAATCTAAATATGAAAGTACTGTTTATAAAG
Source organism: Silurus aristotelis (assembly GCF_946808225.1). NCBI lineage: Eukaryota > Metazoa > Chordata > Actinopteri > Siluriformes > Siluridae > Silurus > Silurus aristotelis. The sequence goes on along the minus strand of NC_139577.1, from coordinate 6,938,040 downwards.
TAAGATAAGTGGAAAAAAGGATAAAGAGAATATTGGTGGTGGTGCTTGTTGAAAGAGAATCTAGTGACTATAGAAATACAGTATATATATATCTTTATTTTTATGACTATGAAAATTGTAGAGTCACACTGAAGGCATCATGGGCTATTTGACCAAGAAGGAGAGTGATGGGGTGCTGCGCCAGATGACCTGGCCTCCACAGTCACCGGACCTGAACCCAATCGAGATGGTTTAGGGGTGAGCTGGACCGCAGAGTGAAGGCAAAAGGGCCAACAAGTGCCAAGCATCTCTTGGGGAACTCCTTCAAGACTTGGAAGACCATTTCAGGTGACTACCTCTTGAAGCTCATCAAGAGAATGCCAAGAGTGTGCAAAGCAGTAATCAAAGCTAAATGTGGCTACTTTGAAGAACCTACAATATGATATTTTTTAGTTGTTTCACACTTTTTTGTTATGTATATAATTCCATATATAATTCCACATGTGTTAATTCATAGTTTTGATGCCTTCAGTGTGAATCTACAATTTTCATAGTCATTAAAATAAAGACAAAGATGGAAAGGAAGAAAACCTGACATGGTGAAGCCAAATCTTAGAAGCACTAAGTTGCCATGATTTACAAGCTCTTAGTTGTATTATTTTTAACTGGTAAGTGGGTTTGGAAAAAATCCTAATGAGCTCATGCAAATTGCCAAATGAGAGAATCCAGTTACAAACTGACAAACTGGTTATAAATGAAACGAAAACAGGAGAAACAGGAGAAACATACTTTGGATGAAATGAAATGGTAGGAATCATGAATGAGTGATGTCTGCATCATTAAGAAACACTACATACAAAATCACAAACATTACAATAACACCATCATGACACATGGACTTAACATGAATGTTAATGTAGCTTATTAAATGTGAAATGACCTACTGCGCTCCTCTCACACCTCATTATTAACAAATTAACAAATGTGAGGAAGAATTAAGTAAAGACAGGCTCTTGCTATGATTAGTTCAGCTTTTGAGAACATGCAGCAAAAACACACTTTTGTGGCATTCACTACTTTAGGGCCAGATTTGCAATGTCAGTGTATACACTATGTTAATGTTTCACAATCTGGCAAAACCCATGGACCATGTGGTTAGCGGTTGATGCTAGGTACAAATTTAGTGTAAGTCTACTCAGATGGAGGCTTTTGTATAGATTAACAAAATATATTGAAATAAATGTTGACATTTCTCATAGTTTTGCCTCGTTTTCATTGTCTTTGTCATTGTGAAACACAATGTATGTGTAGCTAGTGATTTTGCTCATTGTCACTTCTTGATATCTCTGTTGCATTTAACATTTACAAAAGTTGCATGATTTGTTCTTTTATTTCTGTTTACCACAAAATGTTAAGCAGTTATAAGAAGCTTAATGGTTTTCCCCGTTTTTTTGCATTTCATTTATACACACCTACAGTACATACAAGGCCATGATTGTTAGATAAATGAGGTCAAGCTTGACACTAACCGGGGCACATTTTTGGACCAAAACCACGTTTCTAAATCCATTTCTTCTATTACTGCACAACTTCTGCCAATGGGAACTCTCATTCAACATTGTGTGACCTCATCGCTGGCAGACGCACCCAGAAGCTGTGTGGGATCTTTTAAAGCATACCAAACAGGGCCTAAATATCCTCCTATCATGGTTGAGATTTTCATAATGCCCCAAAGAGGTGATTATCTGTGTCAAAACTCGATAAGTTCGAAATATCTGGTGGCTTTTTCCACTGATTACAGTGATTTCATGGGAATGCAGGTTTTTTTTTTTTTTTTATCTTTGCGGCTAAAAGTGACCCTAAAGGACTAAAGCAGACAAATTGAAAACACATTTGAGACTATCCAAAGTAATCGTCAGACATGAGGCAAAAATACACCTTAGAAGTTTGGGAGATTAAACCCTTTTATTTTTATTCCCTAACTGTGTGTATTGAGCTGTGAGATTAGCAAAGGGGGTCTATTGAAATACCAGGTCATAAAATAACACTTTAAATCTCCCACAGAGTGAAGGAAAAAAAACAAAAAACATTAGCCATAAGGGAACATGTAATTACTTTGTAAATAGCCCCTCTCGCATCACGACAGGTCCTCATTTCAAACTGCAAACTGATATGGGGCTTTTAGTTATAGATATAGATCAGCCTTCCAGAGAGTTCTGTGGAATTCAATCTCTGCTAAAGTCTTTAAGTTAAAAGCTTGTCTCAGCACAGAGCCACAGATATGAGTAAATTACAGGCCAGCATTTCATCACACCCGTTCTGTCTGCGATCCAGAGAGACACCCAAACCACTAAAACGGTGCAAGAACTGAATAAACACCGCAGCGTGGCCTGATCCAACCCAGAGAGACGTCAAAACCACATTCCCAAATACTCACTCATTTGCAATTACTGCAGCACGGCTTTATCAAAATGCAGAGTAAAGAAGGATCAGACACAACCGCATCAATTCACACAGATACAGACAAAGCAAAGTAAGTATGTTTCTGAGCAGGATCAAAAGACACTGCTGTTTGATCAAGCTACAGAGATGTGGTACTAATTCAGAATCCCACAATAAAACCAGAATAGGGTTTCCTTATTTACACTATTTATAGCACAGCTGTTTTCTGATTGGTCAGAAGATTAATTTTGTATAACAGCAGCTCTTACAACACTAACTCTAATATGCTAACCTTTCTATAGCAACAGGTCACAAGTCAGCAAATGTGGATCATGTGAGTCAACGCTGTATTATTCCAATGCAGGAATAATACAATAACTAAAATAACTTATTTAACACTCTTATTTCAACACAGGAGACTTTGTTGTGCAAACCCTGATCTTAGAAATCTTAAAATCGATTCAAAAGACAAAAGAAAGGCCTACTTACCAACACAGGTGCCATCCTCTCCGAGGGCATAGCCAAGGATGCAGGGGGCAGATGAACGGCCCACTATGGGATAACTTGGACCAGGAATGGACTCAGTGCCAGTCCCAATAGGAGGAGGATATTGCTCAGGAAACCCCACTGAGGTGTCAGGGTAAAGTGGCTCAGTCTCAGCTCTGGCATACGGCTGTGAGTAAAGATTCTGGGGGATGCAAAGGTAACCTCCGTTCTGATTTACACACCGCATGTCACCACGGCATGCACCAGGCAATGTGCGGCACTCGTCCACGTCTGAAAACATAACGCAAACATCATATAAGCTACCTGCTTAAATGAATGGCATTAATTAAACATCTTCTTGTCCTGGTTGCCCCTTTATTCTTCAAGTTTTCCCTGAACCAGCACGCCTTACCAGGCTGAAACATCAGAGTAGTTTGGAATAGAAGAACATTATGACACATAGCATATAAAATACATGCAGCTCGGAGGGGGGACTCCAAGGAAAGATCTTTCACCTACTAACCAATGCATTGCCTGGAGCGAATGTCGTACATGAACCCCTCGGTGCACCTCTGTAGACAGCAAACAACATGAGTCAACCACAGTTGTGCAAATATTTTACAGAGCTTGAAATCGCAAAATTTGTCATGGGTGTTTCTTTTAATTATTTATCCCATGAGTGTAAACATCTTGACCTAAACAACTTGTTTATCTCAGTTAGAGTCTGCTTTGACAGGACTGGACCACAGTGGTGATTAAAAAAAAAAAAAAAATTAAATGATGAGCATTATGCATATGGCTGCTTCGGGAAAGACTGCTGAGTCAAATCCAAGCAAGTGAGACAAAGTCAAAGGAATTTGGAATTTTGAAATCGGCAGAAAGCGCCAAGACTTACAAGATTTAGTCCAGAAACAATCCACAAAGCAGTTCAGAAACTCCCAAAATTTGGCTGTGTGGTTAAAGGATAGTTTTCAGGCAAAGCAAACAGAGGAAATAGAGAAGGCTTTACCTGACTCTTCCCAGACTGGAAGCAGCAGAGCAAAAATACCAAAGCTGTCAACATTCTGTATAAAAAAAAAAAAAAAAAAAAACACAACATAGACATAAGCTTTTATAATCATTTAAAAATAACAGATAATGAAACATTAAAAAGTACAGACAAACTGTAAAAATCCGCAATGCACAAAGTAATAGTGGAAAACAAAGCAAAAAGTGCAATGTTTAGCATAAAGTCGATACAAAACTCATTTAGAAAAATAAAAGTAACTAAAACACATGCAGGGGATCAAATTAAATAATTCTGCTATCTAACCTCTCGGTTGTGTTGGAGCTCCCAGCCACGTCCTCTGAATAAGTGTGTTAGTGTCAGTGTGGTTGGTCCCCACTCACCACGGACAGACAGCACTGTGCTCCCAGCAGGGGAAAAGTGAGGACCTCTCTTTCCTCTCTCTCTCTTTCCCTCTCCCACACACTCTCACACGCGCACACACACACACACACACACACACACACACACACACTGCGCTCAGTTTTAATGCTGTTGGGCCTGAGTGCGCAAAATGCGCCAAATTCCAGCACCTGGTTTCGCTTACGCTCACCGCAGGCAGTAGTAAAGAGGAGGATCCTGCAGAATCCTCCTACCAGTGACATAAAAATAAATAAGACAACTGAACAAGAAATACCCAAACAAAAATGTTGAAAATATTACTCTCAGGAACGACACCAAGCTATGACTATTGTGCCGCTTTATTTTTCTTGGAGTTTGACCAATAGTCCCAAAAGTTGCACGACTCTTTGTAAAACACGGCCACTTTTGCAGGAACAAATCAGATCGAAAACTGTGCCGGGATCTTCAATGGCTGCAACACTGAGGATCGATGTGCAGAACGTCTGAAGCATGTTGGGTTTGTTCTTCCTAAATGTTCTTGATTAAACCCATTTAACATTAAATAAAAGACCCACGCACCTCCACATGTCTAAAAGGGCCTTTTGAGGAAACTTGAATGTCTGTTTACGTATGTACTGTATGTAAATATGAATATATAAACACTTGCATGGAGTACATCTTGTAATGGTGTTTGGCCCAGATTTACCTTCCAGCTGGCTTCTATCAAACACAGACCGCCCCTCCTCTTCAAAGGCTGGGCAGCACAGTAAAAAAAACTGTGACACTGAAGCTGGGGGTACATCTTAAAAAATACAGGTATTTAGAAATAAAAAAAATTAAACATAACAGATAATGTTTTATTTCTATTATACAACAGCAGGTTGCTAACAGTTACAATTTCATTTATTATCACAGAACAAGCCATTATACTTTTCACCCATTTGAATTTAGTTGAAACAAGTTAGTTCCTGTTCTCACTTACATTATAGCAGCTATGAAATCGTTCCGTCTTTTTTTTAAACTCCCTACATTCTTTAAGTTCTGTTCTGCTGCTATTAAAGATAAAGATGTCACACTGAAAAGGCATTCATTTGTTCGGCTTAGCAGAAGTGAACCGAGGCTGCATGCTCCGGTTACGGTTCGTACCCAGAGCAGATGTGCTCTTGTCTCGTTCCAGAAGCTCAGGACAGACTTTAAACATCTCATACTGCCAGGCATAATCATCCAGAGACAAAGGTCAATGATGTAACATTTTAATTATGCCATTTAGAATCAACGCTTTGAATCAGAGTCTCTTATGAAACTTAAGATAATAACAGATAAATCACTTTTAAGGCTTTTAATAATTTTGTCATTGTTTATTAGTATAATATAAATCACTTAATATTAATTTCACATATCTTTATCATTATTATACATTATATTCATTAACGATATCTAATTGTGTGTCTAATTTTGTTATTTTGACTGCATGTATGAGAAATCCTTAATGCACAAAGAGTCAAATGAACTGATTTACTAAAAAGAGACAGAATACTGGTCTAGAAAAGAATTACATTTTTGACCATTCTTACAACCAAAGTGAACAATCGGGTTTTTCCTCCCGAAAAAAAGAAAACACCCTTATTTCTGTGTTTTTTACGTGACGATATGCAAAACTTCCACCTGCCATCGTTTGTTTTCTCAGCAGTACTGACTCATTCTGTGCTCAATGGGATCTGGCAACCTTACAGACCAGATGTGCACTTAAAGCCAATAAAACACTGTGCATTAAAATCTGAACATTTGCCTGAGAAGCTTGTCAGCACTGAGTGAGAGTGAAACAGGTGGAAGAGTTGTGTTCATAGCCAGATAAAATGTCTCAGACATCACAGGGCTGTCCTGAATACCCATCAATACCATCACAGACGAGAGTATGGAGCTGTACAAGAATGTTAATATGGGGATTAGGCATGATAGGATTTAAGGATCACACATGTTTGATTACCATTTTTGTACTGGTCTTTTATTATTTCGGTTATAATGAGGGAAGAAAAAAAAATCATCAAATTCTTCAGGTGCTTTGATGCTAAAGGTTTATATAGTATTCAGGTGATGTCAGGACATAAATGTAAAAGTAGTAAGAAGTTAAATATGGAATAAAAATACTGTCACCTGCTGTTCTGGGAAATGAATGAATGTCAGGGTGAAGTGTAATTATTACAAAGTGCTGACACCGGAGACTCCTTCATCAGATCAACAAGTCCACGCATTAAAAAAACTAATGGTGCTTTTTACTTGTCACATATACATTACAGCAAAGTAAAATTCAGGAAGCTGGGGTCAGAGCACCCCTATAGCACATAGAGATAAGGGCCTTGCTTAAGGGCCCATCAGTCCCAGCTTGGCGATTCTGGGGCATGAAACTATGACCCTCTGGTTAGTAACCCAGAGCCTTAACCACTGAGCTACCACTTCCCCCAGCATATACATTAATCTGCTGAGCATTTGTCGTTCAAATCCATTTGAATGCGCTGTTAATTTAGAAATTATAACAATAGTCTAAAGTATGTGCACCAAGAAACATTATCATGTTTTTTCCCTAAACTGGTGGCAAGGTGGCTAGAACGACTGTCCCTCTGCTCTCATCGGCTGAGGTGCCCCTATCGCCAACCACACAACCCCTCCCCCAACCCCATGTTAAACGTTCCGTTATCGCTCCGGTAAAGATCCACTGGCTCTGCGTATCCACTCCGTGTTCAGCATCACTCACAACCTGTGTGCCCACACTCTGGAGAGTACAAACAATAGTTCCCAAAGGTCTTTGCATTAACAGGTAGATGCATAATCATCATTACAGTCAGTGGTTGATGCACTGATTTGGTAGCTTTTTTTTTATTTTATTTTTTTTATGTAGTGACAATAACTTGTACAAACGAGTCGCATTCTTAGAAATAATGTGTAATTGTGAATTATAACAGATGAAGTTAGCAAGATATTTCAATCCCAATTGAACAGGAACAGGTAAACATCAAAATGTAAAACAGTATATAGTTTCTGTGGTGTAATTTGTAAAAATTGTTTATCAAAACATCTACAATAAAGTCTAAAATTATTACTGACTGTGCAGTCTTCATTTATAAAAACATGCATAATTTGGATTAACAAGCACCCACCCCCTTTAGGCTGCTTTTATGGTTTTGGGCCACTGCTGTGCACATCCCTGATTGTACAGAATGCTTGAGCTTGAATTACAATTTTGCCTTCCCTGGAACTAAAAGACCCGAAGCTTTTTTTTAGGATGACAACGCCCCTGAAGACTCCAAAGTCTGAATGGAAAAACAAGTGTCCTGCACATAACCCAGCCCTTCTCAACTCCAATTAACATCTTTCGAATGAGCTGGAGCCTCCTAAACATCCCAATACAAGTACCTGACCACACTAATGCCCTCATAGCAGAATGTACATAAAATCCTGACAATTCTAGTGTAAAGCCCTAACAGAAGAGCAGGGGTGCACAAATAAACGAAAATAAGTGCAAGCAACACCAACAGGGTTTAAGATAGTGCTTGTAATGTGGGAATTGACACTCTCCACCCATTTGCATATGCAGAGATCTTTATTTCTGCATTCAATTACAAATATTGTGTGTGATTCATGTGAAACCTCAAAAAAAAAAAAGAAAAGAAAAGAAAAGAAAAATGCCAAACTAAAACCTGCACAACCCTTAAATTAATAAATCACACTCTCACAAATTAATCCCAAGACACTAAGTATTCCAGCAAATACCTGCTAAACTGCAGGTTCCATAAAAGTTTTTTTTTTTTTTTTAACATGGGCAAAAACAAGTGGAAGTTTATTTCTTGCATTTCTTGGTGTTAAATTAAAATACACACCTTCCCAACCGTTCCCTGCTAGCCAGTAATAATATACAGCTAAATTTACACAAGAACATTTTTTTCCATAAGAAACCGATATGTACACACTCTTTTTGCCTCTTTGATTTGTGAACTTTTCCAGCAATGCTTCAGATTTACATTTCTAAGTACATATTTATAATACTGCAGATATACACAGCACAAATGTTAGAGTATTATAAGAGTATTTAACTGTCAGACCGTAATCGGACGGTAGTCGTTGCTGTAACCGAGATGGGGGGGGGGCCGAATTTGCATTGTATTTGGTTTAAATAAATAAAAAAACAAAAATAAAAAAACGCTATTTGTATGGATTTTACAGACGGCGAAAAGGTCTTAATAAATCCGACAGGCATGTGCGAGCCAACTGGCTGTCTCTCATCAGACAAACGCTCTTCTCTATAATAAAAAGTGAACGCAGAAATGCTGCTGTTCACAACAAATCCCCAAAGGACACTTCTGATTAAAGGCTGCAGAAAGATTCAATAACATGCCAATGGTTCAGAAAGCACCTTGTATAATCATTTCAGCACTGCAGACCGGAATTTTTTTAGCATCTGTATTTCTGGGTGTTTCCTAGTTATTAAATGAATCAATGAGAAACAGCTGTAGTGCCCCGTCTCCAGGCGTCTCCTAAAGTGCTTTGATTGACAGCGTTGTTGGACAATCACTGTTTGAGCAGGTCTTTAAGGACCGCCCCAGCGCTGGCGTCGGTTGCCACCGGAACAGGCGAGAACGTAGGAAGGGCGTCCGAGATGGGCTTCATGAGCAGGTGCCCACTCGCGGCTCCCCCGCTGCCCGACGTTAACAGAGGAACGGCGGCCGAGCGAGGGGCCAGGAACGGGTTTGAGTCTGCGCTGCGCTTCCCACTGACCGAGGAGCCTGGATAATAACACAAAAAAAAAGTAGCACTTTGCGCTAGATAAAATGTGTTTTTTCCTGTTTTAGCTATTTTTATTTATTAAAATAACACGTTTTACTTTCTATCTGCCCAAACTTTCCTAACACTTGCAGGAAAAAAAAAAAAAAAAAAAGTCAAATCACTAGTTATACCCTTTATATTTAGGTAAGCTAATCTACAAGCAAGTTAGAGCTCCACAAAATAATCTGTGTCCCTATAAACCATTAAATATCGATCCGGGAACCATTTCCATAATGTGTATTATCATAGTACCTGTTGCAGTTGCTCCAGCAGCATTCCGGCCAAATGGGGGCACACTCAGAGGCTTAATGTCGTAAACAGGCAGTTTGGGAGCGGGGGAAGCTGGAGTGGACTCCACTTCCAAGAACTTCACAAACATCTCGGAGAAAGACTGCACGACACACAGTAGAACACGAGTGTGAGAGTGTGAAATCTTGGTCTCCATCACACAGTGCTGTAGCTGCATCTCTATGTATTGAAATTGTTTGAGTTTTTAGATGTACACTATATGGACAAAAGTATTGGGACACCTGACCTTTCTAGCCATGTGTGGTTCCTCTCCAATCTGTTACCACATGCAGTTGTGGATGCGGTATAATAAAATTTTGCGTTCAATTAAACTTGGAAACTCAAACCTGTTCCAGCATGCCAATGCCCCAGTGCACAAATCGAGCGTCATGAAGATCTGCTTTACATGCTTTGGAGGGTAAGATCTTTAATAACCTGCTATAGAGCTCTGATATCAGCCCTATTGAACACCTTTGGAATGAATGTAAACATTGACTGCACTCCAGGCCTCCTCACATCACCTACATCAGTATCTGACTTTACTAACACCCTTGTGGCTGACGAACAAATGTCCACAAGCACATAATAAAATCTAGTGCAACATCTTCCTTGAAGAGTGGAACTAATTATAAGTGTATGGAGATGTCAACGGTAATGCTCAACAAAATTCTATGCAATAATGTGATGAATATTTTCCTTTCTTTTGTACTTGTATATGTGTGAAAGAGAGAAACACTCACTCCGTTGAGGTTTTGGGTGCTGGTGGGTCTTTGGGGTGTGTTGGGAACGCTCTGTACCGCTCTGCTGCCTCCTAACCACCCCGACACCCAACCTGTGACTCCCTTCCTCCCCTCCTCCTCCAACATCTAAACAGGAAGAGCCAGAATGTCAAAGGGTCATCAACTCATTACCCAACTCCTCATACAATTGCATGATTTAGTGTATAGGGACTTTCTATATAATCGTGGATGTCATAGAGATGGATGAGTAAAATAAAATAAGGGTAAACGAGAACACTGGGGAGGAGAAAGAGGTTTTTTTTTCTGGTCACTGAACATTTTTCCAGACAAAAACACAGACATTTAGAGTGGAAAAATTCTGATACGGGGCAGGAGAGGGAGGGGGAGAGAAAGAGAAAGGGGGGGCAAGAAATGAAAAACAGGGATGAACTTGGAGACATTTGGTGTTTTATATAAAAAAAAAGTCTTTATCAGAAGAATAATTGTGCATAGTGATCACAGCTGGCTGAAACAGCTGCAGAGCTGGACAATGCACATGCGTTTGTTGAGCATCTGATCAACATTATCCCCTTTCTTTACTCCTCTCTCAGACTGGTGCTAGTCTCTTCCTCGTTTACAGCAGCCATGTTGCTTTAGAAGTTATAGCAGAAGTTTCCAGCTCTCCTGGTTCTTACGGTTGCCATTACTTGTCTTTATACAGTGGGGGAAATAATTATTTGATCCTCTGTTGACCACCTTACAAAGAAATTAACAGACTAGAATTGTTATTGTAGGTTTATAAATAAAAAAAAAATTAAAGATTATAAATTAATTTGTATTTGATTGAGTGAAATAAGTATTTGATCTTGACCCAAATCCGACTTAGATATACTTTACTGATCCCATGAGGAATCAGCCTTGTGCAAGTCTACAATCTTGTCCTGATGTCTTTCGACAGCTCTTTGGTCTTGCCAATGGTGGTGGAGAGGTTTGAGTGGAAGAGGTCGATTCTGACGGGTGTCTTTTATACATATAATGAGTTGAAATGAGGAGTGCATTCTTAAAGGTAAAGAACAATTTTTTGTGTGTGGTGGTCAGAATTCTTGCTTGTTGGTAGGGGATCAAATACAAATCAATTTATATATAACATTAATTTAGTTTTTCTGGGGTTTTTTATATTCGTTCTTCCTCTTTTAAAATAAACCAATTTTAGACTGTTCATTTGTTTGTAAGGGGGTAAACTGACAAAATCAGCAGGGGATCAAATAATTATTTGCCACCACTGTAAAGGTGCTTTTTACTTGTCACATGTACATTATAGCACAGTGAATTATTTCTTCACGTTACAGTGATGTTAGAAATCTGGAGTCAGAGCTGGGGCACAGAGAGTTAAGGGCCTTGTTCAAGGGCCCCAAGAGTGGCAGTCAGGGCTTGAAACCCAGAACCATTGACCTACCACATACAATACCACTTTGCCATGTATCTGTGTTTTTAAACATAAGGAATGTAATTAAAAGCAGGTCCTCAAGGTGCCACTTGGTTTTTGAAGACCCTACACCATAGATGAGATGCCTGCAAACAATGTATATATGCAGCATATATAGTATCTGAAGAGCTCGTTCAAGACTTCCCCCACTAGCCACCTGCACACCAGAGCGTTTATCGCAACCCTGAGAATTTCAGACTCAAATTCTTTTGGCCTTCCTCGAATAACATTTGTGAGGCTGTTAAAGGCGATATCCCTCCGAGAACAAAATACAAGGGGTCAGTGAAAGCACACAGCACTGCCAAGTAATACGTTTCTTCTTCAATCAGCTCCACCCTTTTTTATATCCCACGAACCCGGAGTATTCAAGGAGGAAAAGCCAGAGAAGTTCTCTGTGTAAAAGCAGTGCCAAACAAATCCAAGGAGACCAGGAGATGGATGAGAACATGAAGAGTGACTGGTAGAAAAGAAATGAACATAGCACCGAGGAATGTGGGCTTGCTGAGGAAAGAACCCATGCAAGATCTTATAGCAGAGCATATTTGGGCAAAATTCAAGACTTTGAATTTCTCCAATTTTTCTTTGGAATTTGATTGGCTTGTGAAAAGTGGGCATTCCAAAACAAACACGGAGTCAGACGCGGGTCCTGCAACACCACCGGTGAGTGACTCTAGCCAGGACATATTGCTACAAATACGTATTCAATATCATATCTAGAAGATAAAATATATTGCACTGCTCTCGGTCACCTTAGAAATGCCTGCGATGAGCGGTTGCTATAAACACTTAACACCATCTGACCAATCAGGATAGAGAATTCAATAAATTTGATTAGATTAGCTACTTTACGACATCACGATATAAAGAAAGATTGAATATTAAATTCTAAAGAGCAGACGGTATGCTAGACTGAGAGATGGGAAAGCATGAAAAATAAGCCAATGTAAAGAAAAAAAAAGGAAAAAAAAAAACAGATTAATGAAAGGAATGCAGACGAAGTGCGGAAGGGAGTGAAAAGATGAACAGCAAGAAAAACAGGGCGTGTCCGCTCACCTTGTCGACTTCGTCCCGTTCCAATCCAACCACATTACCCATAAGTCTCAGCACCTCGGCGCGTTTGTTTCTCGGCGTGTGGAAATAACCGAGAAACAGATTCCTCATTAGCACTCTGCGAAAGCGAGAAAAACAGACATCATCTTTATAAACAGGATTCGTGTCATGGAAGGAATTTTATTTATGTTTTTGGGGAGATCTGATTTTTCACATGTTTTTTCTTTCTTTCTTTGCTTGCTTACTTGTCCACTTTGCCTTCAGTGCTGTTGAGAAGTT